>NC_057803.1:675983575-676240673 GCF_018294505.1 Triticum aestivum
GAGGGCCGGGACGGGGGCGAGCGCCGGGGTCGGGGGCTAGCGCCGGCGCTGGCGGAGTCGGGGGCGAGTGCCGGGGCCGGGTCGGGCGCGGCGGTGCGACGGGGGAGAGAGAGTGGGGATTTGGGGGGAAAAGGCGGGATGAAGAAGGGTGAGTGAGAATTTTGGGTTAAGTGGACATAGCAGTAGCGCATTATGTCAAAACGCGCTGCAACTAACATCAGTAGCTGTAGCGGTTTAGGCAAAATGCGCTACTACTAAATTCAGTAGCTGCAGTGGTTTATGCAAAATGCACTGCTACTACCGTCGCTACTGCCAGTTTTCCTTTTTCTTTTCCTTTATTTTATCCCACTTTTATTTCCCGAGGGCAGTGAACGAAGGGAGGGCGATATATATTGCATCATTTGACGGTTAAATATGCATGCAAAATAGGAACATATATATTACACATCATTGGACCCATGCATAATAATGGCTAAGTGTGTATACAAAATAGGAACATATATATATATATATTACACATCATTGGACCGATAACATATACGTTTCCTCAGTGCTGACGTTTTCGTTTTTGAGTCAGCTTCTTTCCCTTCTTGTTCGTCGAAGAATAATTGAGCCCCTCATTGTGACTTTGCCTTTTCCATGGAGTACGATTTTTCTTAGGTAATGTAGTATTGATTCTTCTTTTGACGTATACTTCATCATCATCGTCATCTTCCCTCATTGGGTTGCCGTACTGATCATAGTCTTCCTCGTTGGCGACTCCATCCATTCCAATGATGTTCCTTTTGCCTCTCCTCGTGACAACACGGCTGGGATTGCGCGGGTCAGTTATGAAGAAGCATTGTGTCACGTGCTTAGCGTGTACCCATGGCTCGTTTTTTGCGATAGCATTCACGGTAGCGCTCTTGGCGTCGGGTATAGTCATGGTACTGAACATCCGGCTTTCTCTTTCGACATTCTTAGCCCATCTGACATAGAACATCGTCGTGTTGTGCAGTCCAGAGTAGTCAAGCTCCTAGATCTCCTCGACCCTTCCATGAAATCGGTCAGTTGCGTCGTTGTTGCTGCCGGTCATGCATTCCATCGTCACCCCTGAGTTCTGATCATCACTGTCCATATCTTTGGCCTCCATGTAGAACGTGTATCCGTTGATATCATATGCCTGATAGGTTACGAGGTTGGGCGAGGGGCCATGTGCTAAGGCGTATATGAGCAATCCTTCCTTAGAGCCCTCCTCCGGGGGATTAGCAATAATATGCTCTTTGAACCAATGCAGGAAAGTGGAGTTGTGCTCTCTAGTAACTTCGCCGTCCGTCCTGCATACCCCCCGGTCATGATACTTCTTTGCGATAATTTCTTTGTGCAGTGCCACGAAAGGATCTACCTCGTCTAGGTGTTGTAGCACTACCAAGTTTGCTCTGTCAAAGTCGCTGCATCGATCTGAGTATGCCACGTGCAGTTCCCTACGACCGTTGCAGTGAGCATCTCCTTCGAGCCTCCCATCCTGCTTGTTAACGGGCAAACCAACACTAACACCAGGCGGCTGGTCTGCGCCATATAGAAAATTCTCACAGAAAGGGATGCACTCTTGTGCCAAATAGCCCTGGACGATGCTTCCATCCGGACGGGACATGTTACGAACGAATCCTTTGATGATCCCATTCATCCTCTCAAACGGCATCATGTTGTGCAGGAATGAAGGTCCCAGGTCTATTATGTCATCCACAATATGGACACACAGATGCACCATCACGTCGAAGAACGCGGGCGGGAAGTACATCTCAAGCTCATTCAGTATCACAACGATCTCTTCCTGTAGCCTTTGGAGCTGCTTCACACTGATCGACTTTCGAGAGATGACGTCGAAAAAGTTGCAGAGACCAATAAGCGTGTCACGGACGTGCTTGTCCATTATCCCTCTAAGGGCAACAGGTAGTATCTGCGTCATCATCACATGACAGTCATGAGACTTCATCCCGCTGAACCTTTTCTTGTCCGTGTCTAGATATCTGCTTATCTTGCCACAGTAACTGGAACTAACTTTGACTCCGATAAGGCACTTAAAGAATTGATTGATCTCAGCCTCACTTAAGGTGAAGCAAGAAGGGGGGCAATAATCCTCTTTCTTTATTTTCTTGCCCTTCTTCTCCCGTGCCTCTGTCTCCGTCTCTGTCTCGTCTGACATTTTACGGGGCGGCATGTGCAGATCTTCCCTGATTTTCAAATCTTGCAAGTCTTTTCTTGCCTTCGGCCCATCCTTGGTCTTATCCGGCATGTTCATCAGTGTTGCGAGCAAGCTCTCAAGGACATTCTTACAGATATGCATTTGATCAAGGCAATGAGGTGTATCGAGTTTGTGCCAGTACTCCAAGTCCCAGAACACAGACCTCGTCTTCCATACCTTCAGCAGCGGCTCCGGCGCTTTTCTCATTGTCTTTCCCGGCGTGGGGCACTCCTTCCAGTTTTTCAACAGCTCATCGAGTTTGGCACCGCTCCACTTATGTGGAGGTCCTCGATGCTCAGCGTGACCATTGAATAGATCTCCACGGTTTCTCCACAGGTCGTCATGTTCAAGCCATCTTCGATGCCCCATGTACACGATTTTTCTATACCCGCCATCTTTCCTTGACGTTAGCTGCTGAGACGTCGTATCATCCATGCACCGCGTGCATCCGCAATATCCATGGCACACCTGGCCTGCCACATATCCGTAACTGAGATAGTCCTGCACTATCGTGATCAGCGCGGCTCTCATGTTGAAATACTCACCTTTGCTGGCGTCCCATGTCTTGGCCGGTGTTTTCCATAACGTGTCTAACTCCTCTTGAAGTAGCCCCAGATACAAATTAATATTATTTCCTGGTTGTTTCGGCCCTTGAATAAGCATGCTCATGTGAATGTACTTCGATTTCATGCACAACCAGGGGGGAGGTTGTACATCCATACAAACACGGGCCATGTGCTATGGTTGGTGTTCTGGTTTCCAAACGGATTCATGCCATCGGTACACGCGCCGAGCATGATGTTCCTTGCATCACATTCAAAATACCGATAGAAGCTGTTCAACGCTCTCAACTGGCTTCCATCCTTCACGTGTCTCATCTTCGGATCATCTCCATCGTCGGGCTTCATCCTCTCCGCGTGCCAGCGCATTAGCTTAGCTTCCTTGGGATCTACAAAATACCTCTGGAGACGGGGAGTGATCGGTAAGTACCATACAACTTTCTGGGGACATTTCTTCCCGGCCTTCTTGTATCGGGAAGCATTGCACACCGGACAGCTTGTTTTTTCCGCGTGCTCCTTCCGACAAATTATGCAATCGTTGATGCATGCATGGTATCTAATGTGTGGCAGATCAAGAGGGCACACGATCTTCTTGGCCTCATCAACACTAGTAGGACATAGATTACCCGTGGGAAGAACATCCTTTAGGTACTTGAGATGCTCATCGAGGCTAGTGTCGGTCCATTTGTTTTTAGCCTTCGTCTTCAGGAGTTGGAGCGTGAAACTCAAGCGGGTCACCTCAGGATTGCAACCATCATACAATGGAGTGTTCGAGTCTACCACCAGTTGCTCCAGCTTAGCCTCCTCTCTAGAAGCAGCTCTCTCAGTACTCGTCTCCTTGCAAAGCAATGCTTGAACATGAGGGTCCCGCACAATTGAACTTAGTACCGACGAACTCTGCTGCGTGGAGTCCATGTCGTTCTCTCCGCCGCCATGTCCGGCCCCTTCTCCTCTGCCATGTCCGGCCCCTTCTCCGCCGCCATGTCCGGCCCCTTCTCTGCCGCCATGTCCGGCCTCTTTCCCGCCGCCATTATCAATCATCTCTTCGTCTTGCCCCGTGTCATCATTGCCTGCCCCGTCGACATCCTCAACATCGTCATCCTCATCTTCAATTATCCATCGAGTATATCCATCCATGAAACCAGTCATGAGCAGGTGCGCTTCGACACGACCATCGTCATGGGGGTCGAGCCAAACTATTCCTTTGCATTTTCGACACGGACATAAAACCTCTATCCGGTTATTTTATTTCATGTCCTGCACCGCCGACCGCAACCACCTGTCCACCATCATTCCACTGACCATCGTCAACTCTGCACGGTAGTAATAAACAAATTGATTATAAAAATGCATGCATGCATCAAAGTCATAAAAAAATTTGGCATGACCTTCCCTAAAAATAGGACATATATGGATCTAGAGTTTGCCCGGAATTCGTCGAAACGGAAATAAATCGACATTTTGGCAAAACATAGGCAACTCAAAAGCACAATTTGGCGGCGTCAACTCATGCCACACACACAATTTCCACAAACATATCACACACACATAAACATATTTCCATTTTGCAAAAGCATGAAATTTTCATCACCTCTATCTCGATCGAGATCGAGCACACGGTGGAGATGATGTTGTAGGGAGATCAAAAGTGCACAAAGCTCTTCTTGACAAAGATAGATCTAGTTATCTAGGGGGCAAATAGGTCACTTAACTAAATCCTACATCTACCTAGCTACCTAATTTGGGAGGAGACAACTTCAACTAGTGGAGTGGGAAGGAAAAAGAGAAAGGAGATGCATTAATGGAGGTGGTGTAGTTAGGTAGGAGTAATGAAGAGAGAGAAAGGTGGATAGAAGAGAGAGAGTAATGGGGGAGAAGTATTAAGGAAGAAGAAGAGTGAGAGTGGGAGCATGTGGTGGAGGTAGGGGGAAGGGAAGAGAGCAGGGGGAGGGGGAGGTAGGGGGAAGGGAAAGAGAGGAGGGGGAGGGGAGGGACGGGTGGGGAAAGTTGGTGGGTTGGTGCGGGTTAGTAGTAGCGCGGGATCTAAAACGCGTTGCTGCTAAGTAATTAGTAGCAGCACGCTTCGGGATACGGCGCTACTGCTAACTGGGACAAAAAAGTGTGGCAATTTGAAATTTAGCAGCAGCGATCTCAAAAAAAGCGCGCTACTACTACAACCTTACCAGTAGCACGGTTCCTGCGACCGCGCTACTACTGATTAGAGTTAGGTGAACACCACCACGCGATATTTGTAGCAGCGCGTTTTACGCCGAGCGTGCTACTGCTAAATCCTTATCAGTAGCGCGTTTCCAGCACACGCGCTACTACTAGTTAGCAGCAGCGCTCCTTTTTGAGCCGCGCTGCTGCTAAGATTCTGTGTATAGGCTTTTCCCTAGTAGTGAGAAGCGAAGCGAGTGGGGGTTTTCTTCAAGAGAGGAAGCTGAGAGATAAGAGTGAAATGATGGTTGCTTCATCCATCCAACTTACTGTTGGAAAGGAGGGGGTTTTGTGATTTGACGGCTCATTGGGCATTACTGCGGCGGTTCGATCGGGGTAGTCTACCGTCACTCTACTATGGAGTAATTTAGTGCATGGCTGGTGGACCCAGGTGCTGGTTGTCCCACACATTGGCGAAAGTGAGTAATTTAGTGCATGACTGGAGGAGGATCCGCACGGTAGAGCGTGTCCACTGTTTTTCTAAAGAATAAAATGATTACAGCAAGCGTTTCCACTCTTACGACGGAGGAGTGCGAAACACGGCAGCCACTTGAACATACACAGTGCTCCTACTACTAGGAATGTGCAGTGGTTCATACGTCAGTACTACACAATCTTGTTTCTAGTGTAGTAAGATATGACGATAACAAATGATGTTGTGCGCATGTCAACTACTCCTATATGTAACATAGTACCGCTTTTTTGACTGTCCGGTCGAGAATGAACGATGAGATCAATGTTAACAGAACTAGGTCCACAGTGCACGGAGATTACGGTGCTACAGTAGTCCATGAAACATGAACCATATGAAGCACGAATAGTGTTAGGCAGGGTGTATGAAGGGTGCACGGGATGGGAGCAAAACTTCCCTTGTCGACCCACTTTTGGGTGTTTGGCAGAGTGCATGAAGGGTGCATGAGTCCACACTAGTAGGTTGACAAAAATACACGAAGAGGAAACAACTATATTGATATGAGAATGCAACCAAACACACCCACACGCTTTGTGGTACAGTGACTGACCTGCATCGTCTGAGTTTGATCCAACGGTCATGTTGCGCCAAGACATGGACATGCCCATGCAGAGGGCGCCTAAACACCACCGAAGTCCCTCTGCTTCTCGAGGCGCACGATGTTGGTGATGCAGGGTACAACCGCCAGCAGAGCCCGCTCCCGGTCGACGGGAGCCAGCTCGTCAAAGACGGCATCCAATGGCATGAATGGATTCCAGTGACCGAGCCCTGAAAGGATTCGCCCGGCAACGGCGACGGCGGCCCACAACCCCTCCTTGTCCAGCTCAGCCCCCACCATCGCGCAGAGACGGCTCAGCTCCTTGGAGATATAGGTGAAGAAGGAGACCAGGTCAGGAAGCCGCAGCTCGTTGAAGTCGACCGGGTGGTCGAACGGGTTTAGCCCGACGGCCGGCATCGTCGTGCTGGCACGAAGGTAGGCATCGCACAGCCGCAACACGTGTGTGGAAACTTGGTTCACCAAGTGGCTGAGGCGATCCTGGACCTCATCACGATCGGCCCGCTCGTGCTCTAGTCGGCTCCCCTGACGGCCTATCATATCTCCCGCTTTCTGCAGCAACGCTGCCGACGCCTCGACCATCTTTGTGGCGGACGCCTATCGCTTTTGAAGCTCCGTGAACTCCCGCACATAATGGAGGAGCATGCCACTCCTCTCCTCCTTGAGCTCACGGAGCTCCACGTCCTTGGCCCTGAGCTCCGCATCCTTGGCATGGAGCTCCTATGTCAGGCGCCTCACCTCGGACTCCGTGATCTCCTGCACCGCCATGGCACCAGGTAGAAGCAATGGGGAGAGGAAGCAAAGGGGGCGAAACGGCTGAAAGGTAATGCAATCTACGGGAAGCCGGAGGGAGCCAGCCGAGGAGCGGGGAATCTTTTGGTTTTCACCACGGTAAAACACCAGTCGACGACTTCTCACATCAGGGACAGTGGGTTTTACAAGCGGAGTCATCGTGACTAATTTTTGCCGCGCCTGCTCCCGTCAATTAAAAAATTAAAAATCCTGCCGCGCCTGCTCCCGTCAATCAAAAAATTAAAAATCCTGCCGCACCCAAACACCAGAGCAACGCCGCAGTGGATATTTGAATTTACCTGCCGACAAGTAGATAAAAAAGGGGTGAAAAAACAAATGTGGTGGCGGCCTAGCTAATCGGTCGAACTAGCCCAACTAGCTAGCCACCATGCTTCACTGATGTACTCGGCGGGAAAGGTGGTCTTTCGTGATTTGATGACTCATTTACTTGCTTCGGCGCTACGACCGAGGAGGACCCAGAAAACGCGCGGTAGGGCGTCCCACTTAGGAAAAATATATGCGTGCACCACCCGGGAGGTCCCCGAAACCGCGCAGTAGGGTGTGCCACGTCTCGGCACAGAGGAAAAATGTGCGTGTAAAAATATACTGTATCAGACGTAGTACCTATGGTTCGACCTCGGGACCCAGCCAGTCGGTCGAAAACACCCCACTAGCCACACAGCTTCATCATGCAAACGTGGCATAGAGGATAGATGTGGTTAGCTCCATCTCGACCAGCCACCACGTCTCTTGTTCTAGGCGATTCTTCTATTTTCCAAGCTTTTTTTTAGTTGTAATAACACCACGGCAAGCTAGCGCTGCTCTTCGTGTGTGCCCGTGCAAAGGTTGGACGATGGAGAGAAGAGAGATTGAGATCGCAGACCTGGGACCCACCAGTAAGTGAGACAACAGTCATGCACGTGTTGACAAGGCACTCCCTATACTCTACTCAACGCAAGTACTGTATAAAATCAAGTTATGGGACAAAGCCAACAACCGTTTATTTTTTCAGGCTATCGACTTACGCTTTGTAGTCTAGGTTGCCAGTTCGAATCTCGTCTTTCAGATTTGTTAGTTTTAGGTCCAAATTTGATTAATGACAAGTGGGTCCCCCGTGTGTTGTTCCGATATTTCAGTTTAGGATGGTTATTTTGAACAAACACTTTGCGCGGTTAGACAAGTAACGGGACGAGTTACACGTATTTTACAAGCTTACGAACAAAAATGATAGCGGCATAGAATATCACATCCACCCCACAGCTTATATACTATGGTGATACGAGTTTTTACACCGTTGGAAGTGAGATCCAATGGCTTGGGAGTAGTCTTTGTAATTATGCGCAATTTCCAAACTCTCCAAAGGTTTTTTTTGTGCAAATAAAACATTCAGGCCTCGTGTGTGCCACTGCATCTTCGATCCAACGGCTCCCCCTTGCTCATACTAGGTGCTCCCCGTAGCTTAATTACCCGCTACGGTGAAATGAGAATCTAGGTCGTATGATCAGTGATCAGATGGCACATACGTAGTACTTGTACTTTCTGCGCATTTCCCAAACTCTATCAGCCGTATATTGCAAAAAACATTCAAACCTCCTACTGTGGGCCGTTAGATCTCAGTGAACTCGTATCACCATAGAATCTATAGTGCGGGAGCACCTCATATTCTCCCGTGCGAGAAAACGTGCTATCGCAGCTTGGATGCTACGGTGATACGAGCTTGGAGGTCGTTTGATCTGAGATCCAATGGCATCTGAGCAGTCTTTGTGCTTGTGAGCATTGGCCGAACTCTTTTGGGGCTTTTCTGCAAAAAACCATTCGAACCACCGAGGAGGTGTTGGGTCACAAATCCAACGCCTCCGAAGAGCTTGTATCACCAAAGCATCTAAGGTGTGGTAGCACATGATATTCTTACATACAGGAGAATATGATGTCCTCCTTCATCTTAGATGCTACGGTGATACGAGCTTTGAGGTCGTTGGATATGGGATCAAAGGGCATCTGAGTAGTTTTTGTACAAATTGTGTGCAATTCTCAAACTCATCAAGGTTTCCTGCAAAAATATTAAGACACGTCATGTGAGCTGCTATATCTTAGATGTACAAGCTCCAAGCAACTCGTATCGGCATATAGCATCTAAGGTATGGGGGCACATGATATTCTCCCGGGGAGGAGGGGTGGGGGTGCACAACCAATGGGTGGTTGGGAGGGTGGGGACAAATATAATCTAAACAACCCTAAACAGAGCTCCACAATTTTATCTAAGGTCGAGGGGTTGACCCCGACAATCATAGCTCCACCTAAACACAACATTTGCATGTACTGTAGTACTAGACTAAATATTCATGTTTCAGTTTCATGTTCATTTTAAATATTGAACTGAGGACCATGGATGTCTTACATTTTACTCCCTTTGTTCCTAAATATTAGTCTTTTTAGAGGTTTCAAATGGACTGGCACATACGATGTATATAGACATATTTTAGAGTCTAGATTCACTCATTTTGCTCTGTATGTAGTCACTTGTTGAACTCTCTAAAAGACTAATATATAGGAATAGAAGGAGTATTTTTGAATTCGTGTCATACATGCATGGTTTGGAAAAATGAACTATACTTATTGGATTGTTGTTGTGTTCGTGCGTGTGTGTCTCTGTGTGTGTGTGTGTGTGTGTGTGAGTGGTCATATGCTTGATACATACAAAGTTTTCTCACCTCCATATTGTTCATCTTTTAAATTTGAATTTGCATTGGAAAACTTACTAGGGATAACATGAAATGTGAAATCCATGTTGAGATCACTATATCACAAACTCACTCTAATTCAACAACTCGTCATAAATCAATTACCACGTTGAGATTAGTATTTGCAAGGAAAATACGGGTATTGTAATACACATAGATTCGTTCGGCAATTTAAAAGGTCCCTTTCGTATTCTCGAATGGTAGGACCCAATGGCGTACCAGCCAGACCTTGGCTCGTGTTGATCCTAAAAAATAAAAAAATAAAAACCAGGCTCGTGTCCTTCAGTGGCGTGCGTGGTACGCACATTAGGCAACCACAACCAGTCGAGCCTCGGTGTTTCAAGTCGAAATATCTGGCGGCCAGAATTCCAGCCCTAGGAAATTCCCCTCATGTCCCCGGTCTATAATGACTACCGATGAACAACGGAGGGATGCTTTAGTAACTAGACAACATTACCTACCATGCCGAGCACGGTTCAATTCTCTCGGTCGCCGCTCATCAAGGTCACCCGTCAACTGCATTGCCTAGTACTACTACTACTACACCAGGATGAGCACAGAATTGAGCCCGTTTTTTCGTGCCTAGTACTTGAGTTAATATATCAGGCAATGCACTAGTACGGAGGGATTATCCTTTTACTCTGCATATATAACTTGTCTGAAGTCTAACTAAGCAAAATGTTTGACCAAATCCTTTCTTAAGAAATACAACAGGATAGATGTACGGCTTGAAAATTTATTGCATGATGCAGGTTATGATATTGTTTCGAATCCTGGATCTTAAATTTCAGAAAATCCAAAAGTGAGCATAAATTCTTGAAACTGAGCATTGTCACGTGATATGGCACAAATATTACTTCGTAAGTTTTTTCTTCAATTTGAGACAAGCTGCTTATGACAAGTTGCACAAATGAAGAGCCAATGTATTTTGGAACAAAGACCTGTCACGTTAAGGCGAATGCTTTCACTATTGAAACCGTGGGCGTTTACGTGCCGCCACGAGTCCCCGCTTCTCATCGGCAGGTGTCGTTCGAGCAAGCGTGTGAGTCGACGGGAGGCGTGCGAGCAGACCGCTGCGTCGGGTGTCAGGGAGGCGTGCGAGCAGACCGCTGTGCAGGCTCCGCCGCCCATCGTCGTACCAACTGCTCCCACTTTTAATGTCACCGGCGCCGCAGTTTAAAATCAACCCCGCACTACCGGGTATCACTACAATCTTCTCTCTTCCTCTCCGATTCTCCTGTCGTCTACCTCCAACTATCCTGACCTAAACGTACGCCATGCCGCATCACGATGGTCTGCCCTTAGTGTTCCAGTTTCCTAAGGAAGACACCCAGCCGGAGTCTCAAGAACATAAGGCGCTTTGGGACGAGCTTGAACTGGCCTTGCGGGAAGACGTCGCGCCTGTCCCCGCTCCCGTTCTGGCTCCCGTCGCCCCGACTGCGCCAGCGCCCATCCCCGTGGCATTGATGGGCTGGGAGCCGCACATTGTCGCCGAGCTTGATCCCACGGGGTTCCACGAGGCCCCCGCCGACTTTCACGCGCCTGTGCACCTGTCAGCGCATGCGCCTGCGTGTGCACTAACGTGCACGCCCATACCGGTGCCCGTGCACACGAATGTCTCCGCCGCGCCGTTGACAGCGCCTGTCCCTGAGCGGGTGCCAGTGCCCCCCTCAGCGACATGGATGGCCGTTGTCGACCGCTTCCTTGCACCAACGCCAGTTGCCTCCTCCCGCCAGTTGACTCGCTCCGAAGTCCAAAACATTTTTTCCTTCCTTGAAGCTAGGCCAACGTCCAGGACTACACGAACAATAGCGCAAGACGCCGCCGTCGCCATCGGTCAGTGGCCCGATGACACACAGAGCGCAGCAGAGGAGCCGCTTCCCACCGCTAGACGCCCCCGCCGCCGCCGTGTAATCTAAATTTGCCATGAAAAACGTTCGGATTGCCATGCTTAAAATCCAAACATTTATCATTTCTGTTTATTTTATATCGATCGTCGTATAATTTAAAGTCGGAGTCAGACTGAACGAAATCTATGGTTTGATCGATTGAATGTTCTGCTAGAGCCATATCAAATTAAATATAAAACGTCATCAAGCCACATGTATTCCTTGTCATCCAACGACCTAGACTGCTTCAATGTCAAGCGCTCAACACGGTTAGCGTGCAGTTAATTTCATGCCAAAAATAGTGCTAATCACATAACAACACTCAAATAATATCCAAGTACTTAATATCCGCATGCACTTAATAACTTCCAAATTAACGTGCATTGCACGTACACACTGACTAGTGCTGCTAGTACGTGAAACTGGTGCCGTGACTTGTGAACGCGTCCAGATATGGTCAACGGCAACATCGCCTGCGAGTTCTTCCTGTTTGCCCGTGCGTCTAAACGCAGAAGGGGAGGAGAGAGAGAGAGCACACATGGAACCCACCAGTAAGTGAAGGCACATAGTACTAAAAATAATATTACATGTTATCCATTAATTAGGCTGTGGTAATATAAAAACATTATGTGAACAAAGGGGGGTACAACAAACATTGCTATTCTACGTATGTTGCTTATTGACGTGCGTCTTGAAGGCCCGGTCGCATGTTCAATCCTCGTCCTTTATTTTTTAATTTGTATATGGGTCCAAATTTTTTTCATGACATGTGGGCCCCTCGGTGTGTAGTTTGTAGCACTTTAATTTGTGGGTCGAAATTTGTTCCATTCCAAGTGGACTATCGGTGTGTAGTTTTGTAGCTTATTTATAATAATTAAAGAGAAAAACATAGTTTTTTCAATAATTCCATGGTGCGACATTGAAGGCGAGAAAGGACGTGCGAGAGAGCGATGACCAAGCCAGAGGGAAATCAACTAGGGGAGTTGCGTGGGTTGCAACAGTGTTTGGAGCAGTTGTGGGCCGGATGCTATGAAAATATAATCTAAACCGACCGGAATAAATGCCTACACAAATTAATCCAAGGTTGGAGTGCCCCTCGCAATGTAAATAGCTCCGGCTTTGCGAGGGATGGAGAGGTAGTAGCTTCAACGCGTGGAAGATACGGTGTGAGAAAGCGAGGTCAATCGAGAGATATATAGATAGAGAGACAAAGTGAGTGTGGTCCGACATTCATTGAACAAATATATATGCTCTGGAGAGATATTGTCTGATTGAGCTTTTGGCAAGGGTGAGGGCTGTAAGACAGAGCTTGAGAGATGATCCAGTCACAGACATGTAGATATATTTTGTGCCTGGGAGGAAGCAAGGTCAACCGATCACATAGGGTCGCCGTGCGATCAAAAGAGTGAGATGGGTTGGAGAGAGTGACCTAGATAGACAATGTGCATGAGAGAGTATACAATGTGAATAGGTCGAATTGGCCTCAAACATGGTGATATATCGTTTTTGTCCGAGAAAGACGAGGTCAATTGAGACATACAAAGAGAGAGAGAGAGAGAGAGAGATTGAGTGAGCGTGGCCCACCATGAGGTCGAAAGAGTGGCGGCTGCTTGGATGGACTGACCTAGACAATCTGCGTGAGAGAGTATAGAGTGTGTCGATCGAGGCCCGAACAAGGAGATATATCATTTGTGTGTGAAAGAAAACGAGGTTAAATGAGACTTAGATAAAGAGAGCGAGATTGAGCGAGTGTGGCCCGCCGTGTAGAAGAAAGAGTGAGACAGTCTCGAGGGAGTGACCTAGGTATACAACGTGCGTGCGTGCGTGTGTGCGTGTGTGCGTGCGCACGAGAGGTTGGGGGGCTAGATAGGTAATGCATGTATTTAGCGCGAGAGGGTGAGAGAGAGAGGGGGGAGAGAGAGAGAGCTCGACATGGGGTGCAATGGCGGGTGTGTGAGGTAAATACATTTGGTAACAGAGTGGAAAGGGGGTTTGTGTAGTTGAGAGACTTAGAGATCGAAACAGGAGAGAAAGAATGAACGTGTGTTGGAAACCGATAGCTTCCTAAGGTGGTTAGGAGAGGAAGATTGACCGATACAGGAAGTATGTACCGTTTGTGCGGGGGGGGGCTAAAAACAACATTGGAATGTACATAGTACGAGACTTAATATCGATGTTTCAATTCGGTGTACATTGTAAGATTTGCACGGAGGACTAGGCATACGGGTAATTATTTTGAATTCGTGCCATACTAAGTTTCGAAAAGTTGACATTGACTCAATTTGTTGTGCTTTTTTGTTGGTCATATGTTTGAATCCATCCAAAAGTTTTCTCACTACCATGGTGTTCATCATATACATATGAATTTGTATTAAAAAAGTAGCATGGATACAGTGAAATGCGAAATCCACGTTAGAATTGGAGATCGCTACGTGACACACACTCTAATTCAAATAACTAACTACGTGACACACACTCTAATTCAAATAACTAATCATGTGACACACACTCTAATCCACGTTAGCGTGGGTACCGTTTCGGTTTTTTTCAAATAACTCCTCATTAATTAATTTATAGTACTCCCTCTATTCAATTTTATAAGACCTTAAAGACATTTCAGACAATGTGCAAAACAGTTCATCTTAAGTTGTTCGAAACGACTTATAAAAGTGAACGGAGGGAGTATCTCATTTCGAATGACTAATTATTGCAAGGAAAACACGGGCATGGTAATACATACATATTCGTTTGCAAATGAAAGAAGATTCGTTTGCATTCTCAAATGTAGGCGCACCAGGCAGACCAGGGTCGTGTCGGGGTGGATGCTGCTTCGGTGCCCTAAAGGCAACTGCCTTTGGGTCACAGATATGTGGGCCAGCCACCTGTTGGGCCCACATGTCATGGACACAAAGGCAGGTGCCTTAAGGCACCGAAGCATAGTCCTATCGGGGTGGTTGCGTGCACTACTAGGGAAAAGCATATACACATAATCTTACCAGTAGCGCACCTCAAAATACGATGCTACTGCTGATACCAAAACACGCTGCTGAAAGGAAAAAAGCAGTAGCGCGTCCACACCAAACCGCGCTACTGCTCTAATTGCCATGACCTCGCAGCCCAGCTAGTTATAGCAGTAGCGCCCTATACTGAACCGCACTACTGCTATAGAAGTTAGCAGCAGCGCGCTTCTAGGAAAATCGCTACTGCTAAGATCAGCCCACAAGTTTAGTCCCACCTCGCTTCGCGAACAGAGTGTTTACCACCTTAAATATGTTACTTCTGAAACTATCACAACCAGTTGGTCTTCACTGAACTCTATGTGTAGAAATTGTGGCCGCAATATGAGTCCTCTCCGGTTCCTACTAGAGAGGACTCATATTGACAATTCAGATTGTACACAAAAAGATCATTGATGGCCAATGTATTTTTGCATTGACGTATTTTTGTATACTTACACTTAGCAGTAGCGCTTTATCTGCAAAGCACTACTGCTATTCAGATTAGCTGTAGCGCGTTTTGGCAAACGCGCTACAACTATCCCTACCTTATCCCCACGCGCACGACCGGTCCTCTCTCTCTCTCACTCACACTCTCACTCTCGCCCGCGCACCGATAACCGTCGTCGTGCGTCATCGCCGCCGCCGCCGCCTTCGTCCGTCCGCCGTCGAGGTACTCCTCTCCTTCCATCCCACCTCCCTCCTCCTCGCACATCCTCCCTCCGCCTGCGGCCGCCCCTCCCTCCTCCTCGCACATCCTCCCTCCGCCTGCGGCCGCCCCTCCCTCCTCCGCCACCACCCTCCTCCCTCCGCCTGCAGCCACCCCTCCTCCCTCCTCCGCTGGCAGCCCTCCTCCCACTGCCCTCGGCCTCACCGCCGCCACCCGATCCCGATCCCGCCCTCCCCGCCCCTACCTCTCCGTCGCCCCCCACCCCCTTTATCTCTGCTTAGTTAGTACTAGATGTTGTTTAGTAGTAGTAGGTGTTAATTTAGGGCAGTATGATTAATAGTAGTTGTAGTTGAACTACTTTAGTTGTAGTTGAACTAGTTTAGTAAGTAAATTAATAAACTAGTTGAACTAGTTGAATTAATAGAAATAATGTGTTTTTTAGTAAGATAATTAATATAACTAGTTGAACTACTTTATTTTTAGAAAGAAATAGTTTTTTTCTATTTATAGTAAGTTTATATTTAGTAAGAACTAGTTGAATTAATAAAACTAGTTGAACATGTCATATTTGTTGTTATTTTTTAGTTTAAGCAATTATTCGGGATGTATTAGTGATAACTTATACGGTTTTTGCTTTTGCAGAAATCAAGGAGCCCTCCATCATCCCCGCCGTCGTCCCCGTCACCGACCCCCTCCAATATCGAGGTGAGACCAGCCAAATATCCATGTATATCTTTTGTTGCTCAAATAGGATATGTGGTTGCCGAAGTGGCCGTTCATGTTCAGTTTACACCTCCGAGTGGCCTATGTTTTGCTGGAGTGTTGATTAATTTCCATTCCGGCAAATTTCAGGCGCTCGATATGTCCTTTTTTAGCAAAGGTCATGCCGGATTTTTCCGTGAATTCTGGCATGACTTGTGCTATAATATGTACAAGTTTAATCTTTGAATTATGAACGTAGGAAATGTCGCTCGGACGATGACAGTCTCCTGGGGGAGTGCAGCTAGTGCCACGATGATCGAGGTATGTGCGATAGGTTCGTTGAGCTGGATGAAGATCGGTGCTTTAGCATTAAGCTCAAGGAGACCTTCGATGTTGAAACGGTACGCAACAACGACAAGTGTTTTTTTTCGTAATTAAGCATGACTTCAACTATTTCATCGTCTAATTTTCATCTTTTACAATTTGACTAGCTTATCCCATACCATGCAAGACGTTATGTCTTGGAGAGGATGGGTTTTGAGGACCATGAAAATTTTGAAACAAAGAAAATACACCTAAGGACCCATCATGATATGGATTTTGAAGTAAATCTGTGTAATGCTCAGAGCGTAACCCATTTTGGTTGCCAAAATTGGGAAGCACTTTGCAAAATGTATGGTTTTTATGAGGGTATGATTGTCACCATGGATCTTGGTGATCCTGACATCGAGCAAGACAATATGGACATTTGGGTCGTTGTTGATACGCTTCCGATTGTACCGCTATGTGAGTTTCTCAAACATAGTTATTAACTAATTTATATTGTTTATTTCAAAATAGTTGACAACTTATTTCCATCGCCAGCTTATTTTCATTCTTCAAAGACTGTGCGGAAGATGGTAGACAAAACCCACTACACCGATGGCTCCGAATTAACTTATAAGGAATCATCTGATCGCATTTTGTACTCTTCTTCAGGATTACAATAACTATTATCGAACTCCTCCAAATTATGGTGAATACGTGCCACTAGTGCACATGTTGAACCACGGTAACTTTTCTGGAGATACCCTGGTAAGATTTTTTACTATTACAACATCCGTGCATCTTTTGCATATTTCTAAAACTAGTACATCATTGTTAACTACGAAGTTATTACTATGTTTTTCAACAGAAACTCCCGATGGATTGTGTGCCTCATTTGATGTATCTGAATGGTCGCCTTACAGTTCTGAACATACTTCCAGGTAAATCTAGGGAGCTCACCTGTGCATATCGGATTTCTAAAACCGGTGAACACATGTTCATGAAAGAATGGAAGAAATGTATGGACATTCGCAAGGAGGTTCTTGGAAGTAACATTCAGCGAAAGGCAAGAATTGGAGACAGGCTAATCTCCATTCTCCATAATGGAGAGTCAGGGGATATCTTCTTTTTGCTATTTTACCTTAGAAAATGTAGTAGGTCTTAATCAAATGTAGTAGGTCCTATGAGGTACAATATGTTTATTATGTGGTAATGTGTTAGAGTTGATAATGAGGAGTACTTGTGATTACGACTCGTGACCAATTTGCTATGTGATGTCATTGATGAAAACGATGATCTTGAGGAGGTGTTATATGACAATGATGTATTATGATGATAAGTTGTTAATGATATGATGATGATGATGATGATGATATTATTATATCATTAGGTGAAAGAACAGCGGATTAGTTTCAAGTGGATGGACATCCACTTGAAACTAGTCCACGGTTCTTTCATCCCGTGATGTAATAACTCATTATGATGTAAAAACAGTCTCTAAATTCCTGTTGTATGAAAACTTGTGTAAAGGTGTATGAATACAACATGAAATAAAAAAGAAATAAAATACTAAATAATAGTAGTAGCGCGGGCAAGGAGAAGCGCTACTACTAATTACCAGTAGCGCTCTTCTGGAGAAGCGCTACTACTAAGTCAATTTAGCAGTAGCGTGGGTCTAGGCATGCTATTGCTAAGCTTTAGGTATAGCACCTTATCAGTAGCGCTCCTGCCCGCGCTACTGACAGGCCTAAAACATGCGCTGCTGCTAGGCTTTTCCCTAGTAGTGGTGTGTCGGATGGACGCGTAGCACCCAGCCACCTCCCCCCCCCCCAAAGGACGACGACAAAATAAGTTCGCGCTTCCACGTTTCGGATTGAAATATCTGGCGGCCCCAATTCCAGCCCTGCAAAATCTCTCTTCTCCACTGTCCCCTTCCGTGCCCAGATTGCTCAAATCCCTAATTCTCCACCAACCCAAGCAAAGTTCGAATCGCCCCTCGTCTCATCTCTTTCCCCACCATTCCCCACCTCTGTGCCGGACGATGACGACGAAGACGACGGTCGCGCTTCACCACCGCACCGGAGCTACCTCATCTACGCCCTCGTCCACCGCACCGGGTGGTCCACCGACAACGTCGACCGCCGCAACCGACGTGCCTCACAGACACCGAGTTCCACCCCATCAGGTGCGCTTCACCGACGCCGTCTCCCAGCTCACCGGGGCTACTTCACCGAGCACATCGTCGCACCTCCGTTCCCCGAGGCCGTTGGGGCTTCACCAACGGTCTCGTCCACCGCATAGTAGCGCTCCGCTACCACTCAAGATTTGCATCCGTGCGCGGCCAGCCAACGCCAGCGCATCACCCTCAACGGCTCTGAAGTGACCCGCACTCTAGCTAGGCGAGCATGCCCAAACGCCGGCCCAAACTAGGTATCCACACATCACTCCCTTGTGCACTGTTCCGACGATGTTTGGATATCCTTTCACTGCTCTCTTATCTTACACGCCTATGCAACTCTGACTTTAACTCTTATTTCTTCTGGAGATATCATCTGAAACAAGCAAATCCATTTTTTAGCGAAGCATGATGGCGCTACGGGATCTAGTACACATCCTGCACACCCGTATAACCTTGTAAGTATCTGTCCTCCGGTACAACATCAAGGTCGATTCCTCTTATTTGATCAACCATTCGCCGTGTCAAAAATGCAGAGGGGGATGCAAGGAGCACAAGGCCTGCACATCCAAGCAAGTGGTAACATGGACTTGTACATGGAACATCCCAAGTGCAAGCAGAGCTACAGTGAGCATGTACAACGAGCTAGCGTAAGTCCATGCATTTCATTTAATTCGTACTGGCATTTGTGTATGATTTGTGTGCACTGGCTGATCCATGAATTCAAGTTACCAGGGGCGAACATTTAACTTAAAAAATACGAAGGCACTTGCACTCCGGAAATCAACATAACTTGAGAAATGTGAAGCTACATGCACTTTGAAAACCAGCTAATGATCCAAAGTAGTTCAGATTATAAACACTAAATGATGCAAGCACCAAAAACACAAAATGCAACATGGTGTACAAGGACTACAAACATGGTCTGTACCTGCTTGAATTATTCGTTCTCTGGCTAAAAATATCGAAGTGTAATTGCACGTATAACTAGTGCGCAAACTGCATATCAATATATCTATCCTGCACAAGTATGTCAATAATTTCAAACAACAGATTAGAAAAGTATTTATGATATGTTGTCATGATACGGGGACTTTCTGGTAGATGGCCTCGACGTTTCCTCAAGCTATGAAAATGCACTATAATTTGCTTGTCAGCAATGCCTGCAAATCTCTGTCTCTCTCAACATAGTAGATCATCATTAGACACTAAATCCTTCAATGAGCTTGCAAAATGCTTGCATTAGATCCCTCATTAGACACTATATGTTCATCACCAAGAGCATGTAAAATGTTTGCATCAAATCATTCATTAGCAGTCTGTTCATTAGTCATTTCAGGCTCGAGAACAACATGAGCTTGTATGTTTGCACCGGAAACTTGATTAGATACATCAGATTCAGTCAGTTCAAAATTGATTGGGGGGGTTATAAAATAAGTAAAAATTGGTTTCATTTTCTAATAGATTCCCTAAATACAAGCAGTTTTACAACACCATCAGGTTTAACTATTGGCCAGAAATTGAAGAGTTGAATTAGATATAATCAGGGATGTGATGTACCTGCTCGTTGCGCATGCTACTCTTGCAAGCTGCGACTATCCGTTTGCGCAAGCGCGATGCGATGCACATGCTGCCACCGCTGCCTCCCACGCAGGCTACACCCAGGGTTGGATCTTCATCTTCTTGTCCTTCCGTTTGCTTGAAGCCCGGCGACCGCCCTCCAACGAGGGCGCGAGGAAGTGCTGTGTCGGTCTGTCCAGCGGCGGCTAGGTTAGGAGCGAACTAGACTGGAGGCTGGAACGAATGAATTGGGATTTTTCCTGCAGTCGATCGATATGGGAGGCGCTCGTTTGGGCCACGAGCCTGCTATAGGGCCTGCCTTGCACTTATGTTATTGGCCCATCCAAATTGAAACATTTTTCTTCATTTTTTACATTGCCCGCACGTGCGTTGGGACGAACAAAACTAGCGTGGGCCAACCTGGATGACTCAAACTAGGTGCACACTTTCCAGCCACCTGAGGAGGTCGCCCATACTAGCCCCTATGGTGGCGTCGCCCCTTTTTGCATGTATGATTGGATAGTGAAAAATATTCCAGTGGCGCTTTTGATTTACCCACAGAATGGTTGAATTGCTTGTTTCTATGAACTGAGTTCGCCAATAATGTGAAGGATGTCAGTCTTTTCATCCTATTGTAGAATGATTAGATCTCGATATGCCGAAAGTAATCGCATGAAATATACAGTAAATGCCAGTGTGATGTGTGTGGCTACAACTAGTCTGACTACACGTCCTCATATAACATATCAAGGACACACCATCTTACCAGGTTAACCATTCGACTTACCCATGTAGTGTGGGAAGAAAGAAGTGTTGGGACTGCGTATCCAAGCAATTGATGCCACTCCTTCGTACAACCTTGTAAGCGAAAAAGAAGTTGCAATGTGCCTGTACAAAGAACTAGCATAAGTTTTGTTACCTGCTTCTCGGAATTTTAGTTAGCCACTTATTACAAAATTGTTCAATTACGTTGCTTGGCTTAATTTAGTTTGCTACTAATTACGTAATGCCACAGCATGTTAATCATATTGTAGACTGCGCCTATCTATGTGTTTGATACTTACTGTTAAGAATTGCCTGTTTGCCTTAACTTAAATATCTACTTATTTGTTTAACTGCTTTGCTGCTGCAACAGCGGGTTTCAATGATGTTAATAACTACTTTTCAGCATCCAATTGAAACTCTTTAATTCCTTGTTTGTTTAACTGGTTTGCTGCTATAACTCCCAGTTGAGATGTTTTTCTAACTTCAACTTTTCTGAATCCAATCGGAACTTTAATGGCAAAACAGGTTAGCCCAAGATCAAAGAGCGAGGTCCCCATGGACGTTGCATCATCCCACAGCAGTGGCACCGGCCCAATCGTTCATTATGAATTGCCAATTGTTGATGCTCTAGAGGCTAAACTAGTGGTAGAAAGAGATTCTGCTTCTGCACTTAGAGATGAAGTTGACATGTTGAGGAAGCAAACAGCACAATCACAAGCAGTACTCAAGACAACCATTAAATATTTGGTGGATTTCAAAATGAAGCAAGCTGAGATTGACCAGATTATTAAGGTCCTGAAGGAAAAAAGGAAATTAAATTCCTACTTGGTAAATCATAGGTGAAATGTTCTTTCCATCGTTGAATAACCTTTGTGTTGTCTGTTCATGTAATCAATCAAACCATTTGTTTTAGAGATCATGTAATAATTGTTCTTTTTTGTTTTTTGGTTTGTAATTTTATTTTAGCACAAGTCTGTATTAATTGGTAAGACTCGGAGACAATTCATTTGGATTGTTGTGCCAGACCTACAAATATGCCAATCGGGCTGAATGTGCATTCAGCAATAGTAGTAGTATAGATGGACCATAAGTGGCACGCATCGGAAAGGGCCAAGATGCTGGCTAAAAAAGGATGCTGTTGTAGCCAAAAAAAAGTACAGCGGCCTGGCTTATGTATGTTTAGTTGATATTATTGATCCATATACTCTATAAGTGTTTATATGTCTGTTAGTTCTATACATTCTTGGTTGATTGACTCGGTATTTGAATCTTGATACATCGCTTGTGTACATATCTAAATGGGAGTACACATTATGTTGTGTGTGACATTTGAGTTGGACATGAAGTGTTCCAAATATTGGAATTCACCTTAAACTGGATTCTAGCTTCTGAATTTGAGTATCGGCATTTGTAAACCATATTCATATATGACAGTGGAATACATCTTTGTCATCCTTTTGAAGATATATAAAAACACATAGAATGATTTATAAAGATTCATATAGGAATACAAAATGGATTCAAATTTAGTTGCCAGGGTAAACGTGGATGCTTATTGTCCCAAAATTCGAAAGAAGTGGCAAAATGTCCACTCCCACGTCAGCTGCCCGAAGCCAAGTGTTTGGGATATGGAAATTACTGTCTACCCATTACACGGACAATCCATCGGCCCGATTTCCACTGCTCTAAATAGGGGTAGGTTAGTAACTTCAATTAGACGTGACACGACCGCCTCTGAGCCCTTTCCGACACTGTGGGCGGCAAAACACATTTGATTCAAGCTCGTGCGAAAGACCTCCGTTTCTCCCTCCATTCCCCATTCATACATGGTGGGCAGCAAAACAAACTCGACTCGGCCGAAATCGATGTAGGCAAATATTTTCAATAGGGGCAGGTTTGTAACTTCACTCAGACGTGACACAACTACCCTACCTGTCAGCCCTGTTCATACACCGTGGGTGCCATCCATGGGCGCTAACCACCCTCTCCTCGCCCGAAATCGCTCTGGGCAAATATTGGCGAGATGCGAGATTACCGTCCTATCCCCAACCGACGAGACGTCCAAATTTTAAACGGGGGCTAAGTTCGTAACTTTCCCATATTTCAGACAGGCGCGTCCCAAAAACATGGTTCCCCGTACCTCTCCCTCCATTTTCTTATTCATACACCGTCCACGCTAGAACACCCCATCCCCACACCAGCCTCCGTCCGCCACCCCATCCATCACCGCCGTCCTCCACCACATCCATCGCCACCGTCCTCCACCATGCCGGAGCGCCTACCAAGACCGCGTCGTCCACTGCTAGAGATGGGCGTTTCTCATCCAGGGCGACGGACCAATAGCCTTGCATCGCGTCCTCTTGCTTCATCGGTGCCGTCGTCCTCTTTGTTGGGGCCGCTCACACGTCCTTCTCTTCCACCGCAATGGGACTTATCCCCCGATACACCCGTCTACCGTCGCAGATCTGCTTCAACGCCATTGACAGCCATCGCACCCTCGATGCCTACACGGCGTCGCAAGAGAGGTGGTACTTCATATCTCCTCAACTTTTTGATCTCAACCAGAAAATAGATCTTAACTTGGTTACTATACTTTCTTTTCAGCTCTTAGAATTTAGTTCTTAGTTCAAATCAAATAATGGATGCTAAATATCATTTCTCCGGTTTGCGGCTTCAAATCTGCCATGGCACAGCCAAAATACGGTTTAATTGATCATGCTTAGGGTTTAATTGATCATGTTGGTTCCGTGGTGGTTTCTTTAATAGAAATCGGAGGGGAAACCCTCTTTTGCTAAAAAAATATGCTTAGAGTTTCCCCCTTTTATGATCACTATACGATCAGAATACGTGCTTCGTGTCATAATAACACTGCTCCACCCATCAAGCTAAACAAGCTTAGTTGTTCAAATACGAATCTGATATTATTAAAATAGAGTTGTTTAATTGGTCAGCTAAATGTTCCTAAATTAGTTTCAAAAATGCAAGTTCGCCGCTCGGGTGTGTATCTCTACAGGGTGCCCATGGTGGGCCGGCCCACCCTGGGATTTTGGGTCATCCCAGGCCCCGATTCCCCTCTGTTCTGCTGCGCGCTTCCGATCTGTACTCGCCCCCAGCCGCCTGCCACGCCTGCGACTTGCCGTCCCCGGACGGCATGACTCTAGGAGGAGACGCCGGACTAACAAGAGGCCAGGAGCCGCTCGCCCAACAGCGTCACCGCTGCCCGGGCGCGCCGCCGTGCCTACCTTCCCAGTCCGTTCAGGGCTCAGGCGTGCAGCACCCACCAAGCCAACCCAATTTATCCTGAGATACGTCCTCAACACTCAGCAGCCACTCCTCATCACCCATTTTCTAATTGATTCATTACTCATTAGGCAGGACTGTCATTAGGGTTTGTTGTGTGCTCAGTGCTACCTACACTTAATGGTTCAGATGTATTTCAGTAATCTTTAGTACCTCTAAAGTTCATAGGGTTTTCAAAATTCCGGCCCTCGGAACAGACACTAGTCATTTTGGATTGTTGGTCGTAGTGATATTGACCCAGATTACTACTGCAAGCCAGGTTTGTTGATTATTTTACTTGTGTTTCTTACTCATTCAATATAATATCCAATTATTCACGTTGATTAGTTGCAAACAATAAGTGCTAGACAAACTTCTTCATTCAGATTTTGGACGGTCTCTTACTGCAGTTACAATTATGCATACTTGTCCTAGTAAGCTCACAAGTAAATGATTGATTCACTACATCTATGCTTGCCTTGTCATATTTGTTGTCAATATTATTTTAGGGTGGACCACCCTATTTCTAAATACTGGAACCGTAGACATGAGTGAATAGTATTTCTCTATGTGATCTCTTCCATCATGTGTGGGCAATGAACACTGCATTGTATAGAAAGAAAGTGTCATTTCCAGCTTTTACATAGGTTTCGATCTTTTACATGGAATACAATCTTCCTACTTACTTTGTGTCGCACTACCAACACTCCACCCTTGAAGCTAAACATTATGCCACTCATAATTGCTTAGTTTATTTGTTCAAATACGAATTTAATATGATTCTAATGTTCCTACTTCAGTTTTGAAATGTGTGCCTGCCTATAGAGACATAAGGGGTTTGTATTTCTGTGTGTGGTCTGGTCAGCACGGTTGGGGAGGTGAACTTTGCATATGCAGGGGTTTATAGGGAGACACTCTCCGAGTTGAATCTGCAATGCATTCCATAGATAATCTGACTACTTTTTATGTTTTCATGAATCTCAGATTCTGAACAGTATCATAATGATTATGAGCTTGCGTGCATGAAAAGAATAAAGCAGAACAATGCCATGGCTTTCAAACTTGGCATTAAGGGACTGAAATCAAGTCTGGATGCAATGCAATGCAAACGCTCTCCACCTACAGATTCATGCTCAGAATATGATCCTAACAGTGATTCTGAGCTAGAGGGAGACCTAAGTCAATGTAGCTCCCTAGTGGAGGAGTCAGAGGAAGATGCCCTATCTTATTCACCCATCAAGGTACTTGCTCTAACTTTCCAAGGTTACATTGCTCGCACATATCTTGCAACTGAAGCTTTGCATTGCTTCTACTTTGTTGAACTGCCATTAGCTTAGTTTACACATCGTGTATGTGAATACACCGTGCCTATCCATTTTCAGTACATATTCCATCTGTCATCATACCATATTTATCCATTCAAATGTTGTTCTTGTGTATCATACGTTCAAAAGGAAGAGGGTGATTGCTGATCGTGGAGGCGCACAAGCAAAGTATTTGGAAAAGGTAGTGGCACCTGATAAATCAAATAGCCCATTAGGTGTAGTTGCAATATCACCTGACCCACAAAACACCCCAACTCTAGTAGACTCTAGCCCTACTACACTGGTCATTTCTGATGCCCCAACTCAGCAGACCCCAAGTGCAACAAACAGTATGATTATGCCAGTTGACATAGCACCAGCTGTATGGTGCAAAACCCCCATTCCAACAAAGAATACACCAAATCCAGTTGCCAGATCCCTTTTTGAACTAGAGAGAGCCCCAACTGCAGCAAATAGGACCCATGTTCCATTTCTTCCCAGTTTAGAAGACGAAGCTTATGTTGTTGTCAGGAACTTTGTGCGCATCTTTCCTGCATGGAAAGATTATACCGCAAACACAGAACAATTTCCAGTCTTCCTCCGCAACTTACGCGTAAGTAATGTACTAATGTTATTCATGGTCATTATTGCATATGTTTCTGCTAAAGAAGACACAAGATTTCATTCTTTTAAATAGGCGAGGAGCAAACTGGATTGTGATGATGAGCAAGGGTTGGTTGCGCTTTTCAAGCACTCATTGATGAAGTATCGTTCCTACTTGAGGCAAGCGCACTTCAATGGCAAGCCTCTGAACAAAATTTCTGTAAAGTCTCCAGTGCTACATTTATCCAATGGTGACTGGAATAATCTTGTTACACATCGGTCTCGGCTACAGCGTAAGGTACTGTCTATGATATCACATCACAATTTGAACTACATTTGTGCATTTGCCTTAATGTCTCACTCGTACGAAAACTGATAGCAGAAGAACATTCGTTCTCAAGGGACCACAGAATCTCGCAACTATACTGCACACTTCATTGCTCTTGTGAGTACCTCTTGCCCTGTATGACCATACTTACTTTCATAGTTGTTTGATTATGTAGCATCACTGCACATGTTAGCCTCGTAATCGTCCATTTGGTGGACATTATAAGATCCGTATGGACTCTTACATAAATTTAGAATCAACCCAATGCTTTTGAAGAGGTTTAGCTCTGTAGTCCTCTTGTAAGGACTGAACATGGTCTATCACTGTACTTACATTAACAGCTACTCCCTCCGTCCCATAATATAAGAACGTTTTGTACAGTACACCAGTGTTCAAAACACTCTTGTATTATGGGAAGAGGGATTGGTTCATTTTGTAGAATTCTGCATCTTATCTCCCTCGCCCACCATTTACTAAAAAAGATCAGATCTATATTTAATCTTACCAACAAGTAGAATACATAGACAATGCCAGTGCAGAAGTGTGGCCCATTGCTCTTGTGAGTACATTTTGTATTGTAACGCTTGTACTTCCAGGGATTGGTAGTTGATTATGTAGCATCAATCTGGATCTTATCTTCATTATTCTCTATCCCTTCCAGTATTATCATATCTATAATTACTCTCTACAAAATATAGAGTACATGCAATGCTTATGAAGAAGATTCTGTGCTGAAATTCTTGAGTTATCCTTCCCTTGACATGGAGAAGGGCATTATAAAGTCGGTGTTAACTGTTAATGTAAGTCAGTCCTTCTAAAGCCTTTATCCTCAACTGTTGTTTAATTTGCTCATACTTTTTTTTGAGGGTGAACGATAGTGGGAGAGGCTCCCACTGACTTTTGTATTACTCACAAATAGACGGTTACATAGTTGTTACAACGGGGGTATTAGAGCGGCCCCCCCCAGCCGCATGAGCTACTTTGTACCCAACAGCACTAGTGACCCAAATTTACAATGTAGGTGGACAGGAAAGGGTGAATTTCCTCCTTGCAGTTGTGAACCAGCAACTCAAGGAGGTACTTGAATCTGGCAAGCCAAGCCCCGAAGGAGTATTGCACCCCTCTGAAGTGTTGATTGTTTCGCTCCATCCATAGGCTCCAAGCTGCCATGAGGAAGATGTCCATGAAGAGGGGCTGTCTCCAGGCTTCTCTCCCCCCACGCAGCAGGTCCAGTCTATTGCCATCGACTGGCCAGGACACCCCCACTTTGCTCCAGCACCGTTGACTAAAGGAACATAAGAAGAACAAGTGTTCAACGGTTTCTTCAGGGGGGTTTTGACATAACAAGCAGGCATAATTGTTTCCTGCGATCGCGAAATGCCTGCGTCTAAGCATATTTCTGGTGTTCAGACGATCAACTAGAAGCAACCACCCAAACACTTTGAATTTAATGGGGCTCTTGGCTTTCCAGAGCCAGCCGAACGCCTCATCAGCCACGATCTCTTTGAAACAATGCTGATAGAACTTGTTCGAAGAGTAACGCCCGAGCGTGCAGTCCCAGGTGTCTCGGCTGCCGACGTCCACACCCACATGCACCGAAGCAAGCTGAATTTGCCTGACTTCCTCCCTAGCCTGGATTGAGAGGGGCAGACTGAAGATCGAGGCCGGGTCAGTGGCAGTGAGGACTTTAGTAATAGAGTCATCCTCATTTAGGCAGTAGGAAAAAGCCCGCGGGTACATCTCCATGATTGTCTCACCACCGTCGCCTCCCAGCCAGGAATCCTTCCAAAACAAAGCACTAGCTCCATCCCCTGGTACGACCTTGGTGATGCTACGAAAAGTCCCATTGAGCTGCATTACATCTTTCCACCAGAAAGATCCCACAGCGTCAACAGCGTGAGGGACTTTGTTAGAGTAGTACGTGTTCCAAACCAGCTCCACCCAGGGTACATCCGCATGATTATAAAACTTGAACAGGTGTTTTAGAAGCAGGGCTACATTCTGTGTCTTGATGTCAATAACACCAAGGCCACCACACCATTTCGGACGGCAGACGAGCTCCCAGGCAGCAAGGGAAGTGTTTTTGATCCCATCATCGGAGTTTTTCTCCCAAAGACAGTAACGGCGAAGTTTATCCAAATGTTCAACCACCTTCGGGTGCAGCTTGATTGTGCACATGGCATAGATCAGCATCGATGTCACTATCGAATTTACCAAGGTTAGTTTTGCTCCTGACGACATCAGAGAGAGTGCAGTGGATGTTTTCCTCTCAACGGCGTGCACCATCGGCATAAGATCCAAAACACTGGGCCTCGTCGTCCCCATGGGAAGGCCAAGGTAGGTCAATGGTAGGGATCCAACAGTACAACCAAAAACACTAGCCAATCCGCTGGCGCGCTGATGGTCAATGTTAATGGGGATAAGAGTAGATTTGTGAAAATTTATTTTCAATCCCACGGACGTAGCATAATCCTCCAAAATGCCTTTCATACGGGTCACTTGGTCAGTACACGCTCGCATCACCAAAATCGTGTCGTCGGCATATCGCACAACCGGGATATCAACATTGTCCCGGGGGAGGGGAAGCTCAATCAGCCCACGAGCGAACGCGTCATTGATTGCAGCTTGAAGGAGGTCAGCGGCAAGAACGAAAATGAGCGGTGAGAGGGGGTCACCCTATCGTACGCCACATTTGCACTGAAATTTCCGACCGGGAACTCCATTAAGGAGAACAGACGAGACCCCAGACCCAAAGATCGATTCCATCCAACGTAGCCATTTGTCATCGAAGCCCATATGCTTCATAATCTCGAGCATGGGAGCATGTTCAACCGTATCAAAGGCCTTGGCAAAGTCAAGCTTGATGAGGATTATCTCCCTTCTGGAGGCCTGACATTGGTGGATATATTCAAAACTCCACGCCAAACAATCCTGGATCGTCCTCCCCTTAATGAAACCGTACTGGTTTCTGTGGATGATCTTAAGGATGACTTTCTGCAGCCGATTAGCCAGGATTTTCGTGATGATTTTCAGGCAACAGTTAAGCAAAGTGATTGGTCGGTAGTCATTCGCAGTTTCAGGGGAGGAGATCTTGGGGATCAGAGTAATGTATCCCTCACTGATGCTGGTGATGTCAAGAGTTCCCGCATGGAAATCATGGCACATTTTGTAGAAGTCCTCTTTGATGATCTGCCAGAAACTCTTAAGAAAGCATCCATTAAATCCGTCGGGGCCAGGGGCCCTGTCACCAGGCATTTCCTTAACAACATCGTCAATCTCATCGTTAGTGAAAGGTGCAGATAATTGGTCCAGTCCCTCAATCCTCCGGATGATCCTGGAAAGGTCAAAGCGCATATTAGTGGGTTTAGAAGAACCCAACTGTTCCTTGTATGTGTTATATAGCACACCCTCTTTGCCAGCATGGTCTGTAAATTCCATATTATCCTGGCGAAGCGAAGCAATAGAATTATGCATGTATCTCTCGGTGGCTAGATACTGAAAGAGCTTGGTGTTCTCATCTGCAAACCTAAAGAACCTGACAGTGCATCTTTTCCTCCAATACTCATTCTGGTACTTGAGCAGCCTCTGCAAATGTGACTTTAAAATATGCCTGAAGTTTGACTCCTGAACAAATAAAGGTCGTTTATCCTCAAGGGTGTCCATCCTGGTTAGCGCTTCATTGCTATTCTGGATCATAATTTTCAGCTTCGAAATACCGCTGCTCCATTTCTTGGGATCATATCTCAAGGTTTTAAGTTTTTTGCATATCCTAGCAGCAGAGTTTAGAGCATGACAAGGTTTGGACCAAGAAGCAGCAACCACCTTAGAGAAACCCCCATGGTTAATCCAGAAATTCTCAAAACGAAAGAGCTTCGATTTGGAGATTTTGGATTCAATTGTTACCACACATGGGATATGATCAGAAACAGGCTTCCCCAACGGTAGGATCATCGTGTGTGGAAAGGAAGTAGTCCAACAAGTGGAGGAGAAGAACCAGTCTAACTGTTCAAGAAGGGGATCATCCTGCATGTTGCTCCAAGTGTAAGTTCTTCCTTTGACCGGGAGTTCCATTAAGGATTGTGCTCGAATGATTTCATTAAAAAGCAACATATCCGCAGCATCGCCACCAGGTTTGTTTCGATTACTGGTAGAACGAATGAAATTAAAGTCCCCCAGGATCAACCAGTTCTCATCATTAGGGATGTTCAGATCAAACAACCAATTGGTGAAATCCACCCTGCGTTAGCCCGTGCATGGCCCATAGACATTGACAAGATTCCATGATTCACTGGATTGGGTGGCAACAAAAGAAACACCGACCGCAAAAGAATCAACAAACCAAGGCGTGCCCACAAACACAGAACTATTCCAGATAGTAATAATCCAACCGGACGCACCCACTGAAGGCATGAACACAAATTTATCAAAGCGCTTAGGACAGAAAGTTTTAAGAAATGCTAGATCAAAAGCTTCACACTTAGTCCTGGATACATATCACAAAACAGCCGCTAGAATCAATCGCATTCCTAAGCGGCAGAAGTTTTTTATCAGAGTTGATGCCTCTGATATTCCACGATAGAATATTCCATGATTTATTCATTGCCATTACTGGAAGGACTAGTCGCTGACTTCAGAGGATGAGTGCTGGCGATCCAGCAGCTTCTCAGAAGACAGAGCATCCGGCGCAATCCCATAGCGGCTGCCCATCTGCTGGAGTTCTTCAACCGAAGTAGGCGGTGGGCACGCATCAACGGCAACCTGCACAGGAGCAGCAGCCAAAGAAACTGCAGAAATAAATGGAGTTCCACGAGGTTTCACCCTTGACTTGGAGCGCTTGCTGTCAGTGATCTGATTGACCTTAAAGCCATCATATTTGTTTGATCTTGTGCTCCTCCTGACAGCCGTGGTGTCAAGAGGCACCAGGGCGTTACGGGACTGCGGTGCAGCATATTGAGAGGAGGAGGCAATCACCTGAAGAACAGTGCCCTGAGCTAGCAACGAAGTTGTCTGAAGTTCACCCCCTCCAGAGACCAGTTGAGGGATGGCTTTAAGACTAGGAGAGCGGGCGTCCATCTCCCAATCAACATCAAGCAAAATTGATCTGCCAGCATAGGACTCTTGTAGCATAACTCTAGGGACAACAGCAGCACCCAACTGAAATGTCGAACAGAAGATATCTGATAGCACATCGGGCTCTGGGGCCACCCGGCCAAGACAAGCTGCAGCTAGTACATTCAATTGATGCTGGATGACCTTAAAAGGATTCAGAGGTAGCATAATAGAAGACGATTGCCCAAAAGTGATTGCAGGAGTGTAGATCCGTTTAAGCATCCCCCCTATCCAGAGCAGTAACTCATGATCGACAGCCACAAAGAAGTTAACAGAATCGCCACCTGCTCTGACGAAAGCAAGATGAGCTGCAGGGTTCCCAAGAACGAAACCATCTGCCAATGCTTCCACCGCCTGAAATTCATAATCAGAGGACCAAACATCTGACAAGTTATCTTGAACATTGTACTCTGGGTCTACACCATCCATCAGCGAGGGCCCATCGTATTGGAAGAAGTTTCTGAAACTGAAACCAGTGTACGGTGGAGGAACCACAGGCCACACGCGCCACCCATTCTCCTGAAGTTGCTCATGTTCAGGTTCTGGAGCATTCCAGGCCGCTGCATTCAGAGCATCTAGCGCATTCATTTCATCAATTCTCGCCTGCTGCATGAGTGTGTAGTATGGAAGCTCATAAGGGTGTGGTGAGGCATTCAGGAGGGGAGGAGCATCTTCATTCCCAATGAGATTGGGTATTGTGTTCCGGCCATTGAGCACATACACAGGGACTGACCACGAACGAGCAAGACCTGGCAGTAATCCAACTCTTGTGACCAAGAGACTATGGGGTACCTCAGCCACATCCTTAATATGACACTTAACCAGAACTCTGGCTTTGTTGTGCCCCGGGCGCGGCCAGACAAGAAGTTTCCCAAAATTAGAAACAGCTTTATGAATGTAATGCTCTGTCTGATAATCCATTGGGAAGGCAAGAAACATGATCCAAACTTCATATTCAAAAGCAGGCATGCGCATATTTATACTTTCATCATGGGGGACCAAGGAGAAATTGGAGTCGTCAGTAAGGGCATGAGGCCCCTCTCTAATCGCAGCATCTCTACTCTCCATGTCCGCAAAGACGACATAGCCAATGCCCAGCGGGTAGATGAAATCATCTACCAAATCATACTCTAAATCCACAGTAATAATGCGGCAGACCTCGGCAAGCCAGAACTCCTTTTGATGATCAGGGACTGGAGGGTCGACGGAGACATTGGCGTACCTATCATGATTCAGGGGGGGGGGGTCATCCACCACCATGACATGCCGCTAGACGCGATGAGCTGGGCCTCGATCAAAGATTGATCCCTCCAGGGTGAAAGCGAATGGGCGCACCGGGAAGTTCGCCATTGCTGGAGTTGCCGGAGAGCGAGCGTCCGCCGGGGTGGATGGCGCTGGTGGAGGGAAGAGCGATACTCTGTGCGGTTGCAGAGATGGCGATGGAATTAAAGGTGGCAGGCTCGAGGAAGACGTCTGCACACCCGATTGGGGGTTTTGGTAGGCGGAGTTGACTGCACCCTGACCAGGGAGGCGTATCGTCAAGCAATGGGTGTTGGCCATGTCCGCAAAGCGTGGGATCTTCTGTTTCTTTTGCCAAACCCAGCGAGCTCGCGTATCCCGTTTGGTGCGGGCCTTACCAAAAACCACAGAGTTACCAACTACAGACTTATCTGATCCAGCCGTAGCCAAGATTTTCTCAGATTGTGTTATTTGCGGGGATTTTTGCAACCAGACCCAATGCGGTACAACTTTGCAGAAGCTGGGCTTACGGGCCACATGACCCAGGCGATGACAAAGAGAACATCGACGAAGCCCATGGCAGATTTTAACTGTGTGATCAATCGCAGAGCAAGCGGTATATAAAGAAATCTTACAAGCTGGACCCACCATGCATGGCACATGCTTGGTAGAGATTGTACGTGAAGGGCAACATGGACACTCCCCAGAAGTATCCCCACACTTTTGACAAAAAATTCCAGTACAACCATCTTCAACATGTCCAAACCTATCGCAAACGGAACAATGTTTGAGCCTTTTATAGATATATTCCTTGGTTGGGACCGACGTGATTTGCACCATCAGTTTGATACTTCCATTATCATAACCAGCTTGCCAACCATCGAGAATGCAAAATAAGGAATTATCAGGGATGGAATCCCACAAACCTTTAGTGAACAAATCTCCTCGAAAAGATGGTAACGCGGCCGGAATATAGGAGGAGATAGGTAATGATATGGTACCAAACTGAATTTTATCCTGAGAATCCGTAGCCGAAAAACTGCCAAAAGAGATCATCGCCGGAGGCTCGCCGGAATGTAAGTCCGTCAGCGTCAAGATCAGACCCAATTTCCGAAAGACTGATAATGAAGCAGGATCCGGAGGCACATTTTGATGTGCAGATAACCACTTAGATTTAATGGCTGGACCTGGTGAAGAAGCCAAACCATTGAGCTCAGTATCCGCATGCCAAGATACCACCCGAGGCTGAGAGAGCCTTCCATGATGCAGATGAAAATGGCAGATGAAGTCTGGCCAGATACGGTCTCGGAGGCCAAAAATGAAATGACCCACGCGATTTGAAGCCACCGAGAACCGAAAATGACGATCACCCAGACGAACAACATTGAAACCAGCACTGAGCCCTCCAATACAAGATTGAAGGGCCAATCCAACAGACTCCACCGAGAGGGGAAAGGAAGTCGAAGAGAAAGAGACCTCAAGAAAGAAATCCTTGCGACCGGAGTTGGGGACATAGTGAATCGTAGATCCAAACCGTGCACGCACATGTGCCTCGACCTTAAGGCCGGGGGAGAAGTCCCAATGGAGCAGGCCATCCATTAGGGTCGCCGGAGGGAGAACATAGGGCTAAACCCTAGGATCGCCATGGGAGTCGCCACGGGGTGGGAGGTGGGAGGTGGGATCCATTGTTACGTAGCATGACCTCTTAGAGTTTCAATTTGCTCATACTCCCTATCGTTTACTTCTGTTTAGTTTATTGTTTCTACCAAAATGCATGTTCGCAAGAACGGTAAGTTCTAAGTTTTACTTGTAAAACCAAATTCCTTATTCATACCATGCACATTACTTAATACTCCCTATGTGTATGCTTGTTTTTGTGGATCTATAATCCAGTGTGTGGTGAAGCAGCCCACATTTGCACCTTGTCATCTCATGTTTTATCTTACTGATGTGGCTGATGATATGAACAACATGCCATGCACATTATCCAAAATAGATACAATGATTTTATTTGCCCTTCATCTATGCTTGTTATGTTGACATGGTAATCCAGTAGTGTGGTGAAGCTCCCCGCATTATGAACAATGCCAAATTATGCTATTGATATTTTGAACTTACTCTTTATTTTCTAATTTGAAATTGGATAGAATTGACATCACAGTTATCATCTCTGTTTATACACGTGCAAAACCTGTCATCTCTATGCTTTGTTTCAAGGTGATATGCCTGATGGCATGCACAAGTCTGCTGAAGGTTGTGCGACAAACCCAACATATATTGCAGCAAAGAAGGCAAAACATCTTGAAGATAACGAGACAACCCCAAAGTCTTGTCTTGATGCAGTGTTCAAGTTACTTGAGACTAACAGTCAGACAAGCTCACAGAATTTGTTGTCTGAATCAGTTCGACTTCTTCAGTCCCAAGTTCTAGCAGAAAGGCATTCTGCAACTCAACTTCGACTTGAAGTCCTATCTCTAAGATAGATTGCGGAGAACACCAATGAGAACCTCATCGCTAAATAGCTACACCTGGAAGCTATGACCGACATGCTAGGCCGGTCTCACAGCCTTGCTCAGCAGCTTGCGCAGCAGTTCCCCCGCAAGGCTAACCTTTCTTGAACTGTCTTGGAAGTGGTCTCGGTTCAGTATTATTTTGTTACGCTGCAATGGTGCCCAGTTTTTGTAATCTGCTTCTTCGTTGCGGTTTATGATCACTGGTGGCGAACTTCGATGCCTAGTGGATGTAGTATACCTTAAATCCTTTATTGTATAGTGTAGGTCTATTCTTAGTTACTATGCCATAATTTCTTTATTGTATAGAGTAGGTTTGTTCTTAATTCCTTAGTTCTGAAAAAAATCAGATGTAGTCGACCGGGCCGAAACATTCGACTCTAACGGGCAATGTTTTTAGCGGGCCACAATTGGGCCGGCCTGCATCTTTATTGGGCCCGAATGATTGGGGCCTTCACACATTGCGCCAGGCCCAAACTTACACCGGCCTATATTTTAGTTGGGCCTTTTGTCGACCCAGCGCTTAGTTTGGCCCAGGTAGCGTTGGGCCATTAACAGGCTGAATATTGTACTGGCCTATTACGGCCGAGATGAAACCACGGGCCTTTAGCAGGCCAAAATACATGTTCGGCCTCAATTTTCACTAGTCGTCGACGGGCCTTCAGCAGGCTGAAATGTAGTCCAGGCCTTTTCGGGCCTAGTTAGCTAATGGGTCGTTACCAGGCCGAAACATATCTCGAGCCTTAGTTGGCCCACTCATATCATGGGCCTTTAAGAGGCCGAAAGCTTAGTATAGGCATCAACGGGCCGAATTACGCGACAGGCCTTTAACAAGCCCAAAGTCACGTTGGGCTTAACTGTTGCCACCTTTAGCATGGGCCGTTAGTGGGCCCGATGTCCCGTCGGACCATATATGGCCCATGGGCAGCACGGACCATTCCTAGACCGAAAGTCACACCGGGCTGAAATGGGCCCATGTCTACATCAGGCCTCTAACAGGCCGAAAGTCACTGGGCTGTAGTTGGGCCCAAATATTCGGTGAACAATTAACGGGCCAGATCTGGCTCTAGGCCGCAAATGGGCCCAAATATTGGGCGAACAATTAACGGGCCAGATCTGGCTTTGGGCCATAAATGGGCCCAAATATTGGGCGAAAAATTAATGGCCAGATCTGGCTTCGGGCCGTAAATGGGCCTCTATTAAGCAAGCCGTTATTGGGCTGGCCCACTAGTACCTGATTAAGTACTACGGGCCTTTGACTGGGCTGGCCTTTTTAACCTATATGGGCCTCTGTTGGGCCCAGCCACGTGTCGACGTATCATAGGCATGTCCCCTCCAGTGGATGGGCGACATCTGGCCCACTGACGAGCTAAAAGGTGTTCCCTTTGGCCAATCAGAATTTTACACGTGGAAATTTCCCATTGGTCAGGGCTGTTAACGGGTTATCAGATCCAAAACCCGACCCGATAGCTTAACGGCGGATGCCACGTGTCGGTCACCCTTGACGCAAGCACTTCTATGACGCGTGATTTATCGTCATGGAAGTGGAAACTTCCGTGATGATAATTTTGGTAATGTCATGGAACACTTCTACGACAGCACGGGTATGACTATCTTGATTCTGTCATAAAATCGTCATGGATGTACATGCATGACAGAAAACGTGACCTATTGTGACAAACATGTATCATCACGGAAGTGTATTTTTTTGTAGTGATATCTCGCAAAATTATTTTCATCTCTATTTCAAAATCGAGCAAGCTCTGGCACCTCTGCAAATCCCTGCTTCCCTCTGCGAAGGTGATGACCCACGAGTATAGAGGATATATCGTAGTCCTTTCGATAAGTAAGAGCGTCGAACCAACGAGGAGCATAATGAAATGACAAGCGGTTTTCAGTAAGTTTTTCTCTGCAAGCACTGAAATTGTAGGTAACAGATAGTTTTGTGATAAGATAAATTGTAACAAGTAACAAGCAATGAAAGTAAATAAAGTGCAGCAAGGTGGCCCAATCCTTTTTGTAGCAAAGGACAAGCCTGGACAATTTCTTATAATGAGAAAAGAGCTCCCGAGGACACATGGGAATTATCGTCTAGCTAGTTTTCATCACACTCATATGATTCGCGTTCGGTACTTTGATAATTTGATATGTGGGTGGACCGGTGCTTGGGTACTGCCCTTACTTGGACAAGCATTGGACTTATGATTAACCCCTATTGCAAGCATCCGCAACTACAAAAGAAGTATTAAGGTAAACCTAACCATAGCATGAAACTAATGGATCCAAATCAGCCCCTTACGAAGCAACGCATAAACTAGGGTTTAAGATTTTGTCACTCTAGCAACCCATCATCTACTTATTACTTCCCAATGCCTTCCTCTAGGCCCAAATAATGGTGAAGTGTCATGTAGTCTACGTTCACATAACACCACTAGAGGAAAGACAACATAAATCTCATCAAAATATCGAACGAATACCAAATTCACATGACTACTAATAGCAAGACTTCACCCATGTCCTCAGGAACAAATGTAACTACTCACAAAGCATATTCATGTTCATAATCAGAGGAGTAATAATATGCATTAAGGATATGAACATATGATCTTCCATCAAGTAAACCAATTAGCATCAACTACAAGGAGTAATCCACACTACTAGCAACCCACAGGTACCGATTTGTGGTTTTGATACAAGATTGGATACAAGAGATGAACTAGGGTTTTGAGAGGAGATGGTGTTGGTGAAGATGTTGATGGAGATTGACCCCCTCCCGATGAGAGGATCATTGGTGATGATGATGGTGATGATTTCCCCCTCCCAGAGGGAAGTTTCCCCGGCAGAACAGCTCTGTCGGAGCCCTAGATTGGTTCTGCCAAGGTTCCGCCTCGTGGCAGCGGAGTTTCATCTCGTAAGCTTGCCTACAATTTTTTTTCCCGGGTAAAAGCCTTCATATAGCAGAAGATGGGCACCGGAGGGCCACTAGGGGGCCTAGGAGACAGGGGCCGCACCCAGTAGGGGTGGGCGCGCCCCCCACCCTCCTGGCCAGGGTGTGGGCCCCCTCTGGGGTTTTCTTCGCTCAATAATTCTTATTAATTCCAAAACTGACTTTGGTGGAGTTTCAGGATTTTTGGAGCTGTGCAGAATAGGTTTCCAATATTTGCTCCTTTTCCAGCCAGAATTCCAGCTGCCGGCATTCCCCCTCTTCATAGTAAACCTTGTAAAATAAGAGAGAATAGCCATAAGTACTGAGATATAATGTGTAATAACAGCCCATAATGCAATAAATATTGATATAAAAGCATGATGCAAAATGGACGTATCAGAAGGGCCTATCTTTTACTTTTATGCAAGAGTCAGTAGTATTCCTTCTCATTCCTACCTACTCTTTAGTTGGCAAGCATCGTGTGTTGGGGAAAGATCTAAGCATATATGGCCATGCAAATATATTTGATCATGAATTATTATTGTTGACAATTATCTATATGATAAGTGAGTTCGGAGGCGAAACACTAAGCCCCTATCTTTCTCTGTGTTCGATGGATGCTATTTGTTCAAAGAATATGCTTTGAGTGGTAGCAATCATGGAAGACAATATGATAGTTGAGTATGTGGAGTTTGCTAAATCAAAGCTCTGGCATAGACCCTTCCTGAAAATAAGATGAATTGTAATTGTTTGATGACTGAGAATGAAGTTTGCTAGTTTTCAAGAAAGTTTATGGTCTATGCTTTAACATGTGAATAGCTTGTTACTTGATCTTGAGAAGTTTTATGAGATGAACTTCGGTTATGACATATAATCATGCTAGAAAAGGTGATTGAAATTATCATTGATCAAACTTGTGCACCTGCTAGCATTCACACTTCATAAATTCTTTCTTTTTCTCATTTACCTACTCGAGGACGAGCAGGAATTAAGCTTGGGGATGCTGATACGTCTCCAACGTATCTATAATTTATGAAGCATTCATGCTATTATATTATCTGTTTTGGATGTTTATGGGCTTTACTAAGCACTTTTATATTATTTTTGGGACTAACCTGTTAATCGGAAGCCCAGCCCATATTGTTGTTTTCTTGCCTATTTCAGTGTTTCGAAGAAAAGGAATATCAAACGGAGTCCAAACGGAATGAAACCTTCGGGAAAGTTATTTTTGGAACGGAAGCAATCCAGGGGACTTGAAGTGCACGTAAGGGAAGCTTTGAGGTGTCCACGAGGTAGGGAGGCGCACCCACCTCCCCTGGGCGCGCCCCCCACCCTTGTGGGCTCCTCGTGGCTCCACTGACCAACTTCTTTTGCCTATATATCTCCATATACTCTAAAAACATCGAGGAGCACAATAGATCGGGAGTTCTGCCGACACAAGCCTCTGTAGCCACCAAAAACCTCTCAGAAGCCTGTTCAGACACCCTGCCGGAGGGGGAATCCCTCACCGGTGGCCATCTTCATCATCCCGGCGCTCTCCATGACAAGGAGGAAGTAGTTCACCCTCGGGGCTGAGGGTATGTACCAGTAGCTATGTGTTTGATCTCTCTCTCTCTCGTGTTCTTGACTTTACACGATCTTGATGTATCGCGAGCTTTGCTATTATAGTTGGATCTTATGATGTTTCTCCCCCTCTACTCTCTTGTAATGGATTGAGTTTTCCCTTTGAAGTTATCCTATTGGATTGAGTCTTTAAGGATTTGAGAACACTTGATGTATGTCTTGTCATGCTTATTTGTAGTGACAATGGGATATTCACATGATCTACTTGATGTATGTTTTGGTGATCAACTTGTGGGTTCAATGAACTTATGCATAGGGGTTGTCACACATTTTCGTCTTGACTCTCCGGTAGAAACTTTGAGGCACTCTTTGAATTTATTTGTGTTGGTTGAATAGATGAATATGAGATTGTGTGATGCATATCATGTAATCATGTCCACGGATACTTGAGGTGACAATGGAGTATCTAGGTGACATTAGGGTTTTGGTTGATTTGTGTCTTAAGGTGTTATTCTAGTATGAACTCTATGATAGATCGAATGGAAAGAATAGCTTCATGTTATTTTACTACGGACTCTTGAATAGATAGAACAGAAAGGATAACTTTGAGGTGGTTTCGTACCCTACAATAATCTCTTCATTTGTTCTCCTCTATTAGTGACTTTGAAGTGACTCTTTGTTGCATGTTGACAGATAGTTATATGATCTAGTTATGTTATTATTGTTGAGAGAACTTGCACTAGTGAAATTATGAACCTTAGGCCTTGTTTCCTACCATTGCAATACCGTTTACGCTCACTTTTATCATTAGTTACCTTGCTGTTTTTATATTTTCAGATTACAAATACTCATATCTGCCATCCATATTGCACTTGTATCACCATCTCTTCGCCGAACTAGTGCACCTATACAATTTGCCATTGTATTGGGTGTGTTGGGGACACAAGAGACTCTTTGTTATTTGGTTGCAGGGTTGTTTGAGAGAGACCATCTTTATCCTACGCCTCCCACGGATTGATAAACCTTAGGTCATCCACTTGAGGGAAATTTGCTATTGTCCTACAAACCTCTACACTTGGAGGCCCAACAACGTCTACAAGGAGAAGGTTGCGTAGTAGACATCAGCAACCAGGAGTCGATCGATGTGTGGAGTAATAGTAGTAGATGCAGAATCATTTCGATCTACTTGTTGCGGACGTGATGCCTATATACATGATCATGCCTAGATAATCTCATAACTATGCACTTTTCTATCAATTGCTCGACAGTAATTTGTTCATCCACCGTAAACTTATGCTATCTTGAGAGAAGCCACTAGTGAAACCTATGGCCCCTGGGTCTATCTTTTATCATATAAGGTTTCCTTCTACTTTTATTTGCATCTTTTACTTTCCAATCTATATCATAAAAATACCAAAAATATTTATCTTATCTTATTATCTCTATTAGATCTCACTTTTGCAAGTTTCCGTGAAGGGATTGACAACCCCTTTATCGTGTTGGTTGCGAGGTTCTTGTTTGTTTGTGTAAGTGCGTGGGACTTTTGAGGAGCCTCCTACTGGATTGATAACTTGGTTCTCAAAAACTGAGGGAAATACTTACGCTACTTTGCTGCATCACCCTTTCCTCTTCAAGGGAAAACCAACATAGTGCTCAACAGGTAGCAGCCATCCAAGAAAAAGGATGATGAGGATTTTGAGTGCTTTGCTGGAATGATTAGACCTATCTTTTTGCGTATGCGTTTGACTGATATGCTTAAAGTAAATCCTTATGCTAAATATATGAAAGATATTATTACAAAATAAAAGAAAGATACCGGAAGCTGAAATTTCCACCATGCTTGCTAATTATACTTTTAAAGGTGGAATACCTAAGAAACTTGAAGATCCAGGAGTACCAACTATACCATGCTCCATTAAAAAAACTATGTTAAAATTGCTTTATGTGATATTGGAGCAAGTGTTAGTGTTATGCCTCTCTCTTTATATCGTAGACTTGAATTGAATAAGTTGACACCTACTGAAATATCTTTGCAAATGGTTGATAAATCAACTGCTATACCTGTCGGTATTTGTGAGGATGTGCCTGTTGTGGTTGCAAACGTTACTATTTTAACGGACTTTGTTATTCTTGATATTCCTGAGGTCGATAGTATGTCGATTATCCTTGGTAGACCCTTTTTGAATACTGTATGGGCTGTTATTGATTGCAACAAAGGCAGTGTCACTTTTCATGTTAATGGTAATGAGCATACAGTACACTTTCCGAGGAAACAACCTCAAGTCCACAGTATCAATTCTATTGGAAAAATTCCAACTATCATTATTGGAGGTTTTGAATTTCCTCTTCCTACTGTCAAGAAGAAATATGATATTCTTATTATTGGGGATGTTCATATCCCTGTTGAGGTAACCTAGTGTTATTCGAAATTTCTCCGGTTCCATGTTATTCGGAATGAGTTCGTTAACAAGACTTGATCAACCTTGTTAGTGGATTCCTTTTGATGAGCATGAGATGGATGAAGTTAGAAGGCACAACCTTCTGTACCCTCCTTTTACTTTCTGTTATTTAGATTAAATAAAGTAAGAATAGTATTTTCTGTCTGTTTTCTGAATTATCCATGCAATAAAAAATACCCCAAAAATAAAAGTTCTCCAAATACCCTGCAAATTTAATATGATTTTTTCTGGAATATTTGAGAATATCTGGCACTGAGAACACAGCAGGGGGAGCTGGCACCTGGCCACGAGGGTCCAGGGTGCGCCCACCCCTACAGGGCGCGCCCCCTGCCTCGTGGGCCCACAGTGGCCCCCTCCACTTATTCCTGCACCCACACACTTCTTCTTCCTCCCAAAAAAATCACCATCCAGCTCAAGCACGAGTTCTAGCTCATTTTGCTGCCATTTTCGATCTGCTTGCTCGAAGCTCCATTCACAAAACTGCTTTGGGGGGTTGTTCTTTGGTATGTGACTCCTCCAATGGTCCAATTAGTTTTTGTTCTAGTGCTTTATTCATTGCAAATTTTTGTTGCCTAGGTGACCCTGTTCTTGAGCTTGCATGCCAAATTTATATGGTCCCAAGTAATTTTAATGCATGATATAGGCTCTAGGCACTTGTGGGAGTAGTTGCTATCAATTTTGTTAAGTTTGATTCACTTTTATTTTGAGTTACTAAAAATTTCAGAAAATTTCAGAAAAAGATGAAGAGATTTTTCTTGATGGGCTCTTCTAGCCAAGGCTCTAAGGATAAACAAGCTAAGGAGAATGAAAAGCCCAAGTATAATCTCCCCCGTGTGGCGGAACTACGGCCGTGTGAATGGCCTTGTGTTGATTTTTTGAGAGCAGCCGGGATTCATGATGATTTTTATTCGTTGGCTGATAATGCGGGCCTCATCGACTTCCTCCACGACCAGGCCGAACAGTATCTCTTACTCACCAATACTTTCGTGCAAAATTTCTACTTTTATCCTAAGAAATCACCTCCTTCAGTAGAGTTTCATTTATATGATGTGGCTAGGGAGATGTCGCTATATGAATTTTGCACGGTTTGCAAGATACCTTTCGGGGGCAGCTTAGAGGAACCACATCGTAAAGATGTGGATGGATTTATTGATACAATTACTGTAAGGGAAACAAGGAAGGTTTCCGATGCAAGAATTACTAGCATACATTTTCCTATTTTACGCTACTTTGCAATATTTGCTAGTCAGTGCTTAATTGGTCGCGGAAACTGTGGAAACCTTAGTGTTCCTGATATTATTATTTTGTCCCATGCTTTATTTTGTGATAACTCTGTTAGTATGGGCGCTATTATTGCTAAATGATTAAGCCTGAACCGTACAAAGGGCCCCATCTTTGGAGGTATCTATGCTGCACACCTTGCTAAACATTTCAGGATACCTATTAGGCATTTTGAGACAGAGGAAAAGTTGTTGCCCCTACCTTTCTAGATTATAAGAGCATGGTAGCACATGAGTTTATTGTTAAAAATGATGATAAGATGCTTTTATATAATTTGAGATTTCATAAGAAACACAGTGAGACTATTATCTTGCCTGCGCCCTCTTTGTTTAATTTAACTGCAGGCCCTTACCTTGTCTTGCCGGAGGCCGTCTATGCGCTTTGTGGCCAGACATCAGCTCCAGAGCCCGATCCGGAACCACCACTTGACCCTTATCGTCCATCCTGTTATCAGTGGGATCCGGAGGAGATTGCCAGCTAGTGGCAATATAATGACACTCCTCAGTACACCGGACAGAGTAGCCATGATCCATGGGCATAGACCAACTTAGGCCAAAAGCCTAAGCTTGGGGGAGTATGTATTTCTCACCGACATTACATTCATGTTCACACACTCATTCTAGTTGTCGGTGTTCACACTTTTTCATTGTACTATCCATGCTAGTTTAATTTCTTTTTTTTAGCTTTCTTCTTGTGTGTTTGATAAACCTTAAGAAAACCAAAAAAAATAGTTGTAGCATTTAGCTAGTCTAATTTCCATGCTTGTAGTAGTAATTAAAATAAAACCCGAAAAGATTTCTCGTTCTTCTTTTGCTTGTTGGGAGCTTTCCCGCGTAAATAGTTTTATTTCTTTTCTTTCCTTTGGGGGTCAAGAGGAGAAGACCATAATGAAAATGTTTAGTGGCTATCATATGCATGATTGTTAATTTAACCAAGAGCCCATATTACCTTGTCTTCTCCCTTAAATTGAATGCTTGCAGATTCCAGCTTAGTCCAATGCACGTGCACTATTATTATTATCCACACCGTTTGATCGTGCAAGTGAAAGGCAATAATGACGATATAAGATGGACTGGCTGAGATAAGAAAAGCTGGTATGAACTCGACCTCTCTTGTTTTTGTAAATATGATTAGTTCATCGTTCCTGATTCAGCCTATTATGAATAAACATGTTTGCAATGACAATTAGAGATTATAGTTGCTTATGCCATGCTTAATTAGCTAAGAGCTTATAATGGTTTACCTTGCGTGCCAACATGCTATTAAAATGGTTGTGATGTGGTACTATAGGGTGGTATCCACCTTTGAATGATTCGAGTGACTTGACTTGGCACATGTTCACGCATGTAGTTGAAACAAAATCAACATAGCCTTCACGATATTTATGTTCATGGTGGATTATATCCTACTCATGCTTGCACTCGGTGTTGATTAATTTTAATGCATGTTCATGACTATTGTCGCTCTCTCAGTTGGTCGCTTCCCAGTCTCTTGCTAGCCTTCCCCTGTACTAAGCGGGAATACTGCTTGTGCATCCAAACTCCATAAACCCCAAAGTTATTCCATATGAGTCCACCATACCTTCCTATATGCGGTACCTACCTGCCGTTCCAAGTAAATTTGTATGTGCCAAACTCCAAACCTTCAAATGAAATTCTGTTTTGTATGCTCGAACAGCTCATGTATCAACTAGGGTTGTCTGTATCTTCCATGTTAGGCGGGTTATTCTCAAGAGGAGTGGACTCTGCTCCTCATTCACGAGAAAATGGCTGGTCACCGGGATGCCCAGTCCCATGCTCAAATCAAATCAAAATAATTGCAAACAAAACTCCCCCAGGATTGTTGCTAGTTGGAGGCACCCGTTGTTTCGGGTAAGCCATGGATTGATGTTTGTTGGTGGTGGGGGAGTATAAACTTTACCATTCTGTTTGGGAACCGCTTATAATGTGTATAGTATGGAAGATATCGAGATCTCATAGTTGTTATGTTGACAGTGAAAGTATACCGCTCAAAATGTTATTCATCTCTATTTCAAAATCGAGCTCTGGCACTTCTACAAATCCCTGCTTCCCTCTGTGAAGGGCCTATCTATTTACTTTTATGTCGAGTCATCACCTTCTTATTAAAAAGCACCAGCTGGAGAGCACCGCTGTCATTTGCATGCATTACTATTAGTTTATATTTGGTATGACTATGACTGGATCTCTTTTACCATGAATTACAATGTTTAGTCAGTCCTTGATCTTTAAAGGTGCTCTGCATTTATGTTTTGCGGTCTCAGAAAGGGCTAGCGAGATACCATCTTGTTATACCATATTATGAGTGTTTTGAGAAAGTGTTGTCATCCAAGTTTTATTATTATTGCTCGCTAGTTGATTATGCCATTGATATGAGTAAACATGAGACCTAAGTGTTATTGTGAATATGGTTAGTTCATAATCTTTGCTGAAAACTTGAATGTTGGCTTTACATATTTGCAACAACAAGAGCAAATAGAGTTTGTAAAAGTTTTTCTTTATCACTTTCAGTTTGTCAACTGAATTGCTTGAGGACAAGCAAAGGTTTAAGCTTGGGGGAGTTGATACGTCTCCGTCGTATCTACTTTTCCAAACACTTTTGCCCTTGTTTTGGACTCTAGCTTGCATGATTTGAATGGAACTAACCCGGACTGACGTTGTTTTCAGCAGAACTGCCATGGTGTTAATTTTGTGCAGAAATAAAAGTTCTTGGAATGACCTGAAAATCCACAGAGCAACTTTTCAGAATAAATAAAAAATACTGGTGAAAGAATCAGTGTCAAGGGGCCCACACCCTGTCCACGAGGGTGGGGGCACGCCCCCTCCCCTAGGGCGCGCCCCCTGCCTCGTGGGCCCCCTGGACATCCATCGACCTTAACTCCAACTCCATATATTTGCTTTCGCGGAGAAAAAACCAGAGAGAAAGTTTCATCACGTTTTACAATGCGGAGCCGCCGCCAAGCCCTAATCTCTCTCGGGAGGGCTGACCTGGAGTCCGTTCGGGGCTCCAGAGAGGGGGATTTGTCGCTGTCGTCATCATCAACCATCCTCCATCACCAATTTCATGATGCTCACCACCGCGCGTGAGTAATTCCATCGTAGGCTTGCTGGACGGTGATGGGTTGGATGAGATTTACCATGTAATCAGGTTAGTTTTGTTAGGGTTTGATCCCTATTATCCACTAAGTTCTGAGATTGATGTTGCTATGACTTTGCTATGCTTAATGCTTGTCACTAGGGCCCGAGTGCCATGATTTCAGATCTGAACCTATTATGTTTTCATGAATATATGTGAGTTCTTGATCCTATCTTGCAAGTCTATAGTCACCTATTATGTGTTATGATCCGACAACCCCGAAGTGACAATAATTGGGATTCTTCTCGGTGATGACCATAGTTTGAGGAGTTCATGTATTCACTAAGTGTTAATGCTTTAGTCCGGTACTCTATTAAAAGGAGGCCTTAATATCCCTTAGTTTCCATTAGGACCCTGCTGCAACGGCAGGGTAGGACAAAATATGGCATGCAAGTTCTTTTCCATAAGCACGTATGACTATATTCGGAATACATGCCTACATTACATTGATGAACTGGAGCTAGTTCTGTGTCACCTTATGTTATAAGTATTACATGAGGAATCGCATCTGACATAATTATCCATCACTAATCTAATGCCTATGAGCTTTTCACATATTGTGCTTTGCTTATTTATACCGTTGCCACTGTTACAATTACTACAAAACTGCTACCGTTACTTTTGCCACTGTTACCATTACTTCCATACTACTTTGCTACTAAATACTTTGCTGCAGATACTAAGTTATCCAGGTGTGGTTGAATTGACAACTTATCTGCTAATACTTGAGAATATTCTTTGGCTTCCCTTGTGTCGAATCAATAAATTTGGGTTGAATACTCTACCCTCAAAAACTGTTGTGATCCCCTATACTTGTGGGTTATCAATTACAAGGTGTGAAGTTGAGTCAGACTCAATGCCGGACCACTGCAGAAGATAGAGAGAAAATGAAAGTCATTCCCTATGCTTCAGTCATAGGTTCTATCATGTATGCAATGCTGTGTACTAGACCTGATGTCTGTCTTGCTATAGTAGGGAGGTACCAAAGTAATCCCGGAGTGGAGCACTAGACAGCGGTCAAGAACATCCTGAAATGCCTAAAAAGGACTAAGGATATGTTTCTCGTTTATGGAGGTGAAAAAGAGCTCGTCGTTAACGGTTACGTCGATCCAAGCTTTGACACTAATTTGGATGACTCTAAGTCGCAAACTGGATACGTATTTTTATTGAATGGAGGAGCTGTCAGTTGGTGCAGTTCCAAGCAGAGCGTCGTGGCGGGATCTACGTGTGAAGCGGAGTACATTGTTGCTTCGGAAGCAGTGAATGAAGGAGTTTGGATGAAGGAGTTCATATCCGATCTAGGTAGCATACCTAGTGCATCAGGTCCAATGAAAATCTTTTGTGACAATACTGGTGCAATTGCCTTGGCAAAGGAATCCAGATTTCACAAGAGAACCAAGCACATCAAGAGATGCTTCAATTCCATCCGCCATCAAGTGTCGGAAGGGGACATAGAGATTTGCAAGATACACGCGGATCTGAATGTTGCAGACCCGTTGACTAAGCCTCTTCCATGGGCAAAACATGATCAGCACCAAAGCTCCATGGGTGTTAGAATCATTACAATGTAATCTAGATTATTGACTCTAGTGCAAGTGGAGACTAAAGGAAATATGCCCTAAAGGAAATAATAAAGTTATTATTTATTTCCTTAATTCATGATAAGTGTTTATTATTCATGCTATAATTGTATTAACCGGAAACTTAGTACATGTGTGAATACATAGACAAAACATATAGTCCCTGGTATGCCTCTACTTGACTAGCTCGTTAATCAAAGATGGTTATGTTTCCTAACCATAGACATGTGTTGTCATTTGATGAACGATATCACATAATTGGAAGAATGATGTGATGGACATGACCCATCCGTTAGCTTAGCATTATGATCATGTTAGTTTCAGTGCTACTGCTTTCTTCATGACTTATACAAGTTCCTCAGACTATGAGATTATGCAACTCCCGAATATCGGAGGAACACTGTGTGCTACCAAACGTGACAACGTAAATGGGTGATCATAAAGATGCTCTACAGGTGTCTCTGAAGGTGTTTGTTTGGTTGGCATAGATCGAGATTAGGATTTGTCACTCCGTGTTTCGAAGAGGTATCCCTGGGCCCTCTCGGTAATACTCATCACTATAGGCCTTGCAAGCATTGTGACTATGAGTTAGTTGCGGGATGAAGTATTACGGAACGAGTAAAGAGACTTGCCAGTAACGAGATTGAACTAGGTATGACGATACCGACGATCGAATCTCGGGCAAGTAACATATCGATGACAAAGGGAACAAAGTATGTTGTTATGCATTTTGACAGATAAAGATCTTCGCAGAATATGTAGGAACCAATATGAGCATCCAGGTTCCGCTGTTTGTTATTGACCGGAGACGTGTCTCGGTCATGTCTACATAGTTCTCGAACCTGTAGAGTCCGCACGCTTAACGTTCGATGTCGATTGGTATTTTGAGTTTATGTGACATGATGTACCGAAGATTGTTCGGAGTCCCGGATGTGATCACGGACATGACGAGGAGTCTCAAAATGGTTGAGACATAAAGATTGATATATTGGACGACTATATTCAGACACCGGAAGTGTTCTGGAGAAGTTTCGGATAAAACCGGAGTGTCGGAGGGTTACCGGAACCCCCGAGGGAACTCGTGGGCCTAGATGGGCCTTATTGGGAGAAGAGGAAGGGCCGGGAGGGGCTGGCCGCGTGCCCCCCTTGAGTTTGAATAGGACAAGGGAAGGGGGGCGCCCCCCCCCCCTCCTTCCCTTCCCCCTCTTCCTTCCTCCTTCCCCCTCTCTTCCCTTGTTGGAAACCTACTAGGAATAGGATTCCTAGTAGGAATCCTACTTGGGGCGCTCCCCATGAGGGCCGGCTGGCCTCCCCCCTTGCTCCTTTATATACGGGGCAGGGGGCACCCTAGGACACACAAGTTGACAATTGTTTTAGCCATGTGTGGTGCCCCCCTCCACAGATTTCCATCTCGGTCATATCGTCATAGTGCTAAGGCGAAGCCCTGCGCCGGTAACTTCATCATCACTGTCACCACGCCGTTGTGCTGACGAAACTCTCCCTCGACCTCAACTGGTTCTAGAGTTCATGGGACGCCACCGAGCTGAACGTGTGCAGATCGCGGAGGTACCGTACCTTTGGTGCTAGGATAGGTCGGATCGTGGAGACGTACGGCTACATCAACTGTGCTGTCATAACGCTTCTGCTTTCGGTCTACGAGGGTATGTAGACAACACTCTCCCCTCTCGTTGCTATGCATCACCTAGAGATAGATCTTGCGTGATCGTAGGAATTTTTTGAAATTACTGCGTTCCCCAACATCCGCATAGCCTGCAAGCCGCCGAGCCCCCCCCCCCCATATGTCTATGTACGAGCACATCGGCTGTTGGGATAGAGCTTCTAGCCAGTCTCCATAGGAAGAATTTGATCTTTGGTGGTAGCTTGACCTTCCATAGTGATGACCACGAATTTCTTTCATGTCCAGCCCCTGAGGTTCCCTCCACTTCATCAATCCACGACTCTCTCGCAATCTTGGTGTGCATGATCAGCCTGTACGACGATCTTACTAAACCCCCCCCCCCTTCTTCTCGCCACTCCATGCCCAGAAGTCACTGATGTTTCTTGTACAATTTGGTATGCTGAGAACTGTTTCATCGTCGATTGGAAGGAATACCAACCGGATGAGAGCTTCATTCCATGTGGCAGTTGCGGTGGAGATTAGTTCAGAAACCAGGATCAGCGGGCTTGGAATCCTCGAGGTAATGGGTCTCATCATGCCCTGTCTCGGCAACCAGTTGTGGCTCCAGACGTGTGTAGTTTGCCCGTTCCCAATTCTGCGTATGACCCCCCTGGTCATGTATACCAATAATTTCCGTTTCACGCACAAGTCCAGAATTGCAATCATGTGCACACGCTACTCCTCCCGCGTGTCTTGGGCTAGCCCATTGCGGGGATGGCGGTTTCTTTTTCGTTTTAAGCGATTTTTATTGGTTTTTCTTCTTTTATCTTTTTCTAGGCAAAACCATATCCATTTTTTGTTTTCTTTTGTTTTATATGTGTTTCCTTGCTAGGTTTTTCACACGTTCTTTTTTATTTATTGATTTATTTTCCTATAAATTTATCATGTTTTTCGTGGGGTAAAGGGGGATTTCATTAAGTCAAGGAGGCTTCTCAGCCTTCGAAAGGTTTACAATACAGTCTAAACCCGATCGCAACCAAAAAACAGTGCGCGGGGTACTACGTCCATATGCGGCGAGCGCGTGACTGACTTTATTTTTGTGAACGACTAATATGAACATGTATCATGCGTGCATGGATACATTTTTTCAATCTACAAACTTGTTACAAAATATATGAATATTTTAAAATAGGTGGTAAGCATTTTAAATACATAATGACGATGCACATACATGTAATGAATTTTTTAATACACGATAAACCCTTTTACTTACATGGTGAATATTTTAAAAATGCATGATGCACATTTTCAGATATGAGATGAACATTTATTAAATACACAATAAATATTTTTCAAAATACAGGACAGAGATTTATACACACAAATCTAAATCTATATTTACATCCCTTAATATATTCTTCTCTATTTTAAACTGTTTCAATTTTATTATTCTATTATAATTGAATTAAAAAAGGCGAAAAATATAAAGGAGTAAATTGGGCAGCGGCCCACTGACGCTGGGGTGTGCGTTGCTCTTCGTATCCGGCGCCCTACGCGAGGAATAGGAGGTCCCGGTCGTGGTGGGACGTGGGAGACCCAAATCACTTCCTCGCCCCCAAATCTTGTCGACGGCGCCGCCGCCGCCGCCGCCGCCGGCACCTCCTCCCGAGGCTTGTAGCGCTTCGCGACGGCAGCACGCCTTGTCCCAACTTGTTAGCTCCGACGCCGGTCCTCTTTGGCGCCCCTCGTGTCCAGTCTAGCTCGGCCGGCGATGGCAGCGGAGCCGCGGTCGGAGAAGAAGAATCCGCCGCCGGAGAAGAAGGCCCCGCTCCCGAAGGTGGTCACGCTCAACAAGGCCCTCATTTTGGTGAGCCCCGCATCCCCCGACCCCTCGGTTCCTCCTCCTCCTCCTCCTCCTCCAGTTACCCTCCTAGCTAATAAGATGTATTCGATGCAATCCTCTGCTCGCACCTGGTATGTACGTAGTATATTGTACTCCCTCCGTCCGAAAATACTTGTCATCAAAATGGATAAAAAAAGATGTATCTAGAACTAAAATACATCTAGATACGTTCCTTTTTATCCATTTTGATGACAAGTATTTTCGGACGGAGGGAGTACATAGAACTTGCAGCGCTCTCTGTTATTTCTATCTAGGTGATTGCTGGGTCTCCAAAGCAACCGATGCATGGTTATTGTACATAGAACCATGCCGTATGGGTTTTTGTATTTGTTGAGTGCCTGATAGGATTGTGTATCAGTGTATTTGTCGAGTGCTTGATAGGATTGTGCCATACTCACCCATTTTATATGTCATTCTCAGGCCCAGACATGGGTGGACAAAATGAGCGCGCTGGAGCCAGATGAGCTGAATGATAAGGATTTTGAGGGTCGCCCGTCAGGGTATAAAGTTCATGTATCCTTCTTTCTTACTCCCTCCGTTCCTAAATATTTGTCTTTTTGGGATTTCAAATGGACTACCACATACGGATGTATATAGACACATTTTAGAGCGTAGATTCACTCATTTTGCTCCGTATGTAGTCACTTGTTGAAACCTCTAGAAAGACAAATATTTAGGAACGGAGGGAGTAGTATTCATGGGTAATTGGTTTATGAGGCTGACCAATTTGGTTGTAGGCTTGGCCTTGGTGCTAGAGTGGCGCCAAACGTGAAGCGGGCAGCTCCCACTGATCCGGTGGAGAGGAGGTTGCTCGGAAAGGTGAATGCACATAAGAGGAAGTCAGCGGAGGAGGAGAAAATAAACACTCAGGAGGTGAATGAGGCGAGCAATGATGATAGCGGTGAGCCTCAAGGTAGAACCAGTGCTTGTAGCAAGAAGAGGGAATTGCCTTCAGTTACTTCAATGCCATTAGGCAAGAAGACCAAGTGACAGTTTTCTGAATATTGATGCATGGCTTGATGTTCTAGTCAGATTTTGACAAACCCCTAGGCGATTCTATTTTACCACCTTACACCCTACAGTGGGTATTTGTTGAATGTAAGGGCATAGCTGGGCCGGATATTCTTAATGCTTATTGGCAACTCAATTTGAGCGGTTCCAGTGTTGTCCGTCTGAAATTTCTGCTCCATTTATTCATACTTCATGTTAGACTTGCTCTTACTTTATATCCTAGAATTTTATTTCTATTGACAAAATTTGTTTAGATGTTGCCTTATTGTATAGGGGAAAGAAATAAACCCTTGGTCCCTAAGACCAAATGTTTAAAGGTGCATCCAGTACATTCAGTTAATCCTTCGTTGTTATGACTGTTTAAGGAACATATTTTTTGAGGTGTTTCTTAAAATTGTTTTTCTGCTAGCATATCTCATTTCCTAAAAGGGGAACCCATGTGGAAGTGAAGGATTAATGGTTCCTTCAAAGTGGACACCTCCTACAGGTTAATAGTTTCCGAACCATCTTGATGCAGTATGGCTGGGATGCAGAGGATGCTAGAGAACCCCTACAAGTACATTAGCAGATGGCTATCTTAAGGCTAGCAGTGCAAAGCTTCTGAATGTTTTGAGTTTTGACATAATGTATGAGTGTCAGGCTTCAAATTAACGGATGAGTCCATGCTGCTGCGCCGCACAACGCCAACCCTGTAAGTATCAAAAGTTCCAAATACATACTTTTTGTAAGTATCCCATGATGTTATATTTCCTTGTCCATTTCGTAAGGTGCCCAACATCCTGGTTTCCCTGCACTTTTCCATTAATGCATTTGTTGATTGATTTATTTTAGGGGGGGGGGGGGGGGGGGGGGGGTATTCGCACTCAAAAGAGCTGCAAGTTGAATGACTTCTCTAGATGGTAGTAGCCAGACAAACTAGATTTAGTGAGCAGTGAGAAGACCATATGAATCTATTGCAAAAATCTTAGGTGTATGCTTACATAGAGAAAATAGGGGAACAGGGAGGGATATGTCTAGTCTGGGAAATTGTGAGAACTTAGTCAGATCCTCATTTGAAGTAGTGCTTCTGTCCTTGGTAACAATCTTCCGTTCTGATCAACAAACCATGTCCTAGCCCGAGAGGATGCTGATATGACTCGAAGTCGCTGCCATGGCCAGCAGGCGTATCTTATTCTTCTTCGAGCACTGTCTCTCCCTTTTCTTGCATGTGTATCTTCTTGCTCTATCTGCCTTGTCAACTCTTCTATTCTCTGTTGTAACCCAGCAGATCTACTGTCAGCAAGCTTAAGGCATGCATCTGCAGCAGCTTGTGCTGCCATTGCACTGGCGGCTAATTTCTCTTTTAGCTGTATCTTGCTGTTTGCACCATCTAAATCTGCTTTTACTCTTCGCAGTTCTTCTCTGAGCAAGGTCACCTGAAAAGGTAGCTCGTTAGAACATGTACGGCTCCTCTCACGAATGACTAAATGAGAGTATGATATTGTGCGCACTAGAGATGTTTTCCTACTGCATTTACTACAAAGTGGAAACTCAAGATTTCAAACTTGCGATTTTTTAATTAATAAAAGTTGGACATGCTTATATCTTTCAATTTTGTTCTAATTACTTTGAAAGAGCATCATATATTCATATCAATTCTCTAATGATGTTATCGTCAATTGTCATTTATCAGTCTGAGAAGTGCATTTCTTGACCTCAAGAGGTCCATTTTAATGAATCTTTGGTCAAACTTATTCCTCTTGGGTTACCTCCTGGTTTAGTTCTTTAATGGCAGCTTTTCCAGCTTCCACCTCCAACGCACATGCCTCTTTCCATCGTGCAGCTTCCTGTTCTACTTCCTTTACCCTGACATTGAGTTCTTCCACCTTAGGCATGAAAAAGAGACTTCAGATTCAATTACAGGGCTAGAAAATAAAGAATCTACATAAATAAATAATAGATATTGTTATACACTTTGAAGTAGGAGAATTTCCCGTTCTCTCAGATCCTGTATGTGCGACTCGTGTTTGACTATCTTCTGAGCCTGTTGAGCAGCAAGGAGTTGCAAATGATCGCAGTCTGACCTGTTGGAGCAGTTTAATATTATCAGTTAGCACATAGTATTTCAGGAAGGCCCTTTGGAGGTTCATAAAAAAAAATCCGTAGACATCTTTGGTCGACGACTTGATAGTTTACCTGGACTCGTCTAAGGCCTGTCTGAGGTCATTGATCTCATGATGCAGGTTTTTCAGTGTCTTACCAACTATTGAAGCCTGAAAGGAAACAACTTGAAGTAGTTTATTAGCTGACAAGTTTTCCAGTGCATGATGATTTCGGTGGACAACTTCTAAACATAACAAGATCAATAGTTTCTAGCTGCATTGCATGCATGATCATAGAATAGGGATTAAATGACAATCACTTCACAAATAACAACTATGTACTGTATTTTGTAGTTGGTGCTTGGGGCTATTATCTAAACAACAGAACCATTGCAGCTACCGAGGAGTGATGTAGAAATACTTACCAGACTGTCAACCTCCTGTTTACTTTCGCTTCCATTAGATGCTGCACTGGCACTGGAGCTACTCATCTCATCTCCTTCTGTTTCTCCACTTATCACCTCCATGATGAAGCCAAAGCCAACCTTCTGCAACCCCTTCTCAGCAATCTGCAATATTGAACTTCTTCTCTGATCGACGTCGTCCTTCAACACACGAAGGCTATTCTCCGCCGCCTCCTTCTCGGTCACAGCAACCTCCAACATGCTCCTAATATCCTGGTTCTCCTTCTTTAAGCTTGATATCATACTCTCCATCCTGCATCTCTCCTTCCTTTCCTTCTCCCTGTGCTCCGAGAGCCTGATCTCCACCTCCTTGGCCAGATCATGAATGTTATGAGCCTCCAATTCCAGGAATTCCAGCCCATCCTTGGGATCAAGATTCGATCGGCAAGAAATCATTTCTGCTTTCTCTTCAGAAGCTCTGTCCAAGATCTCATCCGCCGACTGGAGCGACACAACAATCTTCTGCACGGCAAACTTAGTTTGGTGATCCATGGCTGGTATCTGCAGATACTTGGTGCAAGAGAAGAGAAGGGAAAGCTTTTTCTGGTAGGGAAGCAGGACATAGCTGACAGTCAAAAGGAAACCTTGAAGGGTAGTTGGCTGCTCCACTGCCTGTGATTTTGTTCCTTGGCACATGTTCAGGGTTGTGCCATACACGCCCTGAGTATGTGACTCAAACTCTTTGTTTTTCGATTCTCCACACTCCCTGAATTCGCGCAAATTGAACTCTCTTTCTTAACAGCGGAAATGTAAATTATCCAGTTTCCTTGAGCATGCAAGTTCCCAAACATTTAGGAAGATATTTCATATTTCCTACGTACTACCATACTTTGTCACCGTGACTTGATTTTTCAGCTTCATGGTTTGTAACTCCCGTGTATATTTGTACTCTTGTAAAGTGTTCTTTTACATGTCAACCGGGGGGGGGGGGGGGGGATCCCCATGTGAATATGATCTTGATTGAAAGAAAATTATCCAGTTTATGAGACAAACTAGGAACCAGGTCAAAAAAACATAAGAAGTGAAAATGAACCAGGTCAGAAACCAGTTTATGAGAGAATATGATCTCTTGTAAACTACTAATGATCTTCTACGGAGTAACAAACATTGGTAAGTGACATTTCCGTTGAGGAATTAATCATGCTCCCCAACTTGCTGTCATGTGAAATTATGTAACAAAATAAAATTGCCAGAGAGAATTTTAGTGAGATATTTTTGTTCATCAATGAATTAATTATGCTTTTTGTATTTTTAAATTATGCTTTTGACTCAGCTCTTGCTGCTCCTTTGAATGCTTATGTGTGATGCTTATCTAGGAAATGAATGGCTAAAGAGAATTTCGGTAAGATATATATACTGTATTTTATGAGATTTTTTAGGGAAAGATATACTTATGAGTTTGTTATGCTCGCCAACTCTCTGTCATTTCTTTTATAATGATTAGGTCTGATGGTTATCTAGAAAAAAATCTGTATTTCCTCATCACTTTAAGTTGGAAGCGACGTATACAATGCTACTTGGAGTACTACCACTAGCACTGCGTCCAAGTGGATGGCGCCCTTAAATACGTGCAGTCTAACTCTGATGATGATATTATTCCATTTGTCTAGGAAAATATTTCCTATTTCTAAAAAAAATCTCTTACAACATGTTAATTTAGAAAATACGGAGTAAATTTTGAAGTTGCATCCTGTCTAGAATATCTCGTATTTTGCTGCTGCGGTAGTACCCTTTCGGCAGTTCACGGTTGAGTCGCACAAAATCAATATCATTAGATCCATCATAGAATATATTTTCATATTATATTTATTTGATATAGTAAATGTTGATAAATTTTAATATAAATTTGGACAAAGTTCCCAAGGTTTGACTTCTGAAATCTAATATGCGAAGCAAAAAAGGACTGGAGGGAGTATAACGATGATTTTAATGGTATTGGTTTGGTATTGTGAATGTTAATAATTTTTGTATACACTTGATCAATGTTGGAATAGTTCACAGTTGAGTGTCGTTAATTAACTGGGCAGAGCTGCATAATTTATGCACTTCCGTTGCGTCGGCACGGCTCGCACGGCGGGTCATCAATTACGGCCAACTGCGAGCTCCATTCATCATGTCGGAGTATGACACCATCGACAATGCACCCCAGGAGATCTAGACCTCTGTCTACCTGACAATTAATCACAAGAGAGCATTGAAAAGTTTGTGGTGCACAAATTGTAAGATCTCTGAGGTTAATTAATAGTCGCATTCGATACTTGCAAGGAGAGTTTCTCATAAACAATACAGTACCAACCAATGTGAGATAATGCTACGACCTCCCTCCGTCCAAAATTCTTGTCTTAGATTTGTTTACATACGGATGTACAGGGAGTATGTAGTAAAATATAAGATGTTTTTGTTTAGCCTAAAAAACGTCTTATATTTTGATATGGAGGGAGTACAACATCAAAATATTCCGTCATCATGGCCTGGGCTGCCGCTCGAGTTAGGTTAGATGCTTATGTTTAAGTTTCATGTGATGAAACCAGCCCATCAGGGTTCAAATTCCAAACTTGACATTAATGCTCATATTTTTCTGGATTTATTTCACTCTTTTCGTCGATATTCGTTTAGTGGGAAGAAACGTTCCCGTCTGATTACAAGGCGCATGTGATGACTTCGTCAATCTCAAGATCGTTGTGCTAACTTGTTCTCTTGGAAACGCTTATAAGGATAAGGTATACGTGTGTGCATTTATTACGATGAGTATATGGACATATACGCAAGGGACTTGGATTGCAGCGTGTTAAAGAAAAATGAGTATTTGAAGTTGAAGGCGAAGGAAACAAGTAGGCTGTGTAAACTTGTCGGGTGTCACCAATTGCAGTTGGGAGTCAGAGTGAGATCGATGGTACGTGTATTTAACTGGGTGGAGCTACTGGATCATAAACGTGCGTCACGTCGGCACAGCTCGGCCGCATGCATCACACTCCAACGTTTCACGGACGGTCCTAACTAGTAATAAATTGCAGCAAGCTAGCCAGACAGCCGTGAGCAAAGCTGGGCTAGCTGACACCTTCCACTCGATCGGCCGGGGAAGACGAAACACGATAAAATGAGCAGTGTTATTCCTACGTATGCGTAAAGATTTTACAAAATCAAATCTTTACGATATTCCGTCTAATGACGGTTAGCTAAATAGATGGGGTAGTTCCAATCAGAAATAAACTGCTCCCTCCATCCTATAATGTACAAAAAAAAGTCTTATATTATAAGACGAAAGAGGTAGTACATGACGAACCAACATGTGATCCGATAGTTAGAGGAACAGTGGTATTCCCAGCTAACCATCTTCATGGCAATATAATTGCCATAAATAAACATCCGATTTGTCGTGTCCTTGAAAAACACCAGCGCAATAACACTACTGCAATAAAAACACCCAATCCAAAGCAAAGCCATGCACATCAATGCATGCATGTGTATCTGATTCTGACACCCTAGAGTCGGTTGAAAAAAAATACTTTGGATAGCTATACACCTGACAATATGGATAGAGTAGTCAGTGGTCTGGGACAAGTATCGGCCAAATTTTATGGTATTTTGATTTACACCGTCACGCTCACACACGGTCTGCACTTGCATGATAATATTGTACTCATCTTTCTCCCTCCGTGGGACGGATGGAGTATAATATAAGATCATTTTTTTTACGCTAGAAAGTATTATATTTATTTGTGAATGTGCAAAAATCAGAAGAGCAAGTTACGTAACTTATGTTGTAGCTTGACCAGTGATTCTTGCACAGTTTTGTAAGCTAGCGGTCATGTTTATAAGTTTTAAAAATGGCCAACTTGGCCTGGGAAACTTCCAGGTTCGTCTTGATCGTGCATGGGCAAATGATGAATGGAGGGACATGTTTCCGTATGCGAGGGTGCAGCACTTGGTATCCCCTCGTTCAGACCACTGCCCTATTGTACTGCATCTGGATGTGGCGGAGGACCGCCGTCGTCGAGGTTCACCAAAATATGAAATTATGTGGAAAAGGGACAGCAGATTATCAGAGGTGATCTCTAAGGCATGGGCTCGGGTCCGGCCAAAAGGTGATCTGGGTGACGTTGCTACATCCCTGAGATCGGTTATGTCTGATCTAAGGAAATGGAGTAAGGAGCATTTCGGCCAGGTTGAAAAACAGATTGAGGTACTTTGGCAGGAACTTGACACGTTACAAAATTCTATGGCCGATCGATTGCTGATTCGTCAGAAGATGGAGAAGTTGGATGAGCTGCTATATAGAGAAGAAATGATGTGGCTCCAACGCAGTCGCATTGCCTGGTTAAAAGAAGGTGACCGAAACACACATTATTTCCACCGCCAGGCAGTTTGGCGAGCTAGGAGAAATAACATTAGGAGGCTACCGAAAGATGATGGCTCATGGTGTAATGCGCCTACGGAAATGGAGCGTATGGCGGCATCTTATTTTCAGGAAGTGTACACAAAAGACCCAACCTTATCACCTGATTCTGTTCTAGATCAAATTCAGCCCAAAGTTACAGCTGAAATGAATGAGCGTTTGTTGGCTCCCTGTTCAGATAATGAAATTTCCGATGCCCTGTTTCAAATAGGCCCGCTGAAGGTACCCGGGCCAGATGGTTTTCCATCCCGTTTTTATCAGAGAAACTGGGGTTGTTTAAAGGAAGAGATCATAGCAACCGTAAGGAATTTCTTCGTGTCTGGGCGTATGCCGAGTGGGGTAAATGACACGTCCATTGTGTTAATCCCCAAGGTCCAACATCCTGCTTCTCTTAAGGATTGCTGCCCTATTTCTTTATGTAATGTGGTCTACAAGATAGTCTCAAAATGTTAGGTTAATCGACTTCGTCCACTACTTACAGATCTTATTTCTGAGAATCAAAGTGCTTTCATTCCAGGCCGACTAATTTTAGATAATTTCATCATTGCCTTCGAATGTATCCATCATATTCAATCTTCATCCAATGGTGGTAAGTTCTGTGCCTATAAGCTGGATCTTTCGAAGGCCTATGACCGTGTTGATTGGGTGTTCCTGGAACGAGCATTATTGAAGTGGGGCTTTGCACCCCAATGGGTCTCTCAGGTTATGGAATGTGTAAGCTCTGTGAAATATTCGGTAAAGTTTAATGGTCGTCTGTTGGAGCAATTTTCACCCTCCCGTGGATTGCGACAAGGTGACCCCCTATCTCCCTTCTTATTCCTCTTTATCGCTGATGCTATGTTAGCTCTGTTACATAATGCGGTTCAAAGAGGAGGTTTGGAGGCTATCAAAATTTGCAGAAGGGCGCCTGCTATTTCACACTTGCACTGCGTTTGGATGTCTCCATTGGTGGCCTGGAATCTGAATTGGTATTCCTAGATTTCAATTCATATGTTTGGCTGGACACCGAATTGGCAGACTGAAATGAAACGAAAATGCTGGCCGAATTACCTCCCATGCAAAGTGCCCGCCCGCAATACGGAGCCATCCCGCTCCGAATCATGCTGAAATCAGCCTCCCGCAAAACATACCGCTTCGTCGTTCTCTTTCCTCCCCTCACGAATAGAAAAGGACATCGGAGAGAAAACAGAGGCGACGACCAAGGAGCTGGCGGCCACCAGGGACCTGGCCGGCGACCAGAAGGCAGCGTCGCAGGTCCGCCGTCCTCCTCCCCGCTCCCCCCTCCTCCTACCAGGCCACTCCTCCTCCTGGGTCACGGCTCACTTCCCCATCCCCCATCCCCAGATCTCCCCTGCTCACGCATCTCCCCCGTCGTCGGTCAGTCTGACTCCTCCACGGGTGAGCCTCCCTTCCCCATCCCGGCGGCGGTCGCTCCTCCCTTCCTCGTCCCTGATTGCTTCTCTGCGACGGCCGGCGCCCCTCTCTTCCCCGTCTACAGCGTCCCCTCCACCATCCCCTTCCCCTCGTGCTCGCCGGCGTGGCCGTCCTCTGTCTGGATCCCGCGGCCGTTGGAGATTCTCATACACGAGGAGATGCACCTATACGAGCTTGGCCCATCACGCTCGCCGGAGTTGCTCCATCCCGGTCGCGGATGGTCGGCTAACCGTCGGGGAGGACTGCGTCCTATGCTCCTCACGGCTGCTCGGCCGGCTCCGTTCATGGAGCAACTCATGCACACCGTCAATTCCATTGTATGGCATCCAAACGTAGCATTGGTATTGCTAGTTTATCTAATTCCAACCGTCAATATTTTGTACATCCAAACATCTGTATTGGTATTGAAGCCCATTACAATACAAAGGTTGATTTGGTATTGGATCCAATGCAATTCAGAGGTTCTCAATGGAGACATCCAAACGAAGCGTTGTTGTTTGCGTATGACTCTCTACTATTCTTTCGTGCGACTAGTGATCAAGCAGCGATCGTCAAGGATGTTCTGAACACTTATGCTTCAGCGACGGGTCAACTCATTAACCCTTCGAAGTGTTCCATCCTATTTTCCGACGGATGCCCTGGTCTAGTTGTAGATGAGGTCAAACATATTTTGGAGGTTTCGCAACAGGAGTTCGAACCAAAATATCTGGGTCTTCCTGTCGCAGAGGGGAGAATGCATAAAGGGCGGTTCAAATCTTTGCAGTCTAGATTGAGCAAGAGATTGGTAGATTGGAGTGAGAAGTTTTCCTCACATGCTAGTAAGGAGGTGTTAATAAAATCCGTTGCGCAAGCTATTCCAGTTTACGTCATGAGTATCTTTAAGCTCCCATTCTTTGTTTGTGATGACTTAACAAAGATGATGAGACAATATTGGTGGGGTGTGGAGAATGGTAGAAAGAAGATGGCATGGGTGGCTTGGGATAAATTAGTCTTGCCAAAGTCTAAAGGGGGCATTGGCTTTCGGGACATGAGAGCTTACAACCAAGCTTTGCTGGCCAAGCAAGCTTGGAGGCTTTTAACAGCCCCGGAATCACTTTCTACGAGGCTCCTTCGAGCTAAATATTTTCCTAACGGGAACCTCGTGGATACGGTATTCCCAAATAACAGTTCGGCGATATGGAAAGGAATTGAACATGGTCTGGATTTATTAAAGAAGGGTATGCTATGGCGTGTTGGTAATGGTGAAAATATACGGGCCTGGAGGGACCCATGGATACCACGCGGACCGCCATATACTCCTATATTGCCGAAGAGGAACTGTCGTCTTAACAGAGTAGCGGACTTCATGGATGATCGTTGTAATTGGAGTTTGGAGCTTTTGCAACAGCACTTCTGTCAGGCGGATGTCGAGTCAATTCAGCAAATCCGTATATACCCACGGCAGCAGGAGGACTTCATATCCTGGCCGTGGGAAAAGTCTGGAAATTTCTCAGTTAAATCAGCGTATAATTTTGCTATGTCTGATCATAATGTTCAGTTCTGTCCTGGTGCTTCTAGTTCATCACCCCATGATGATAGATCCTTATGGGAGTTAGTTTGGGGCACGTTGGTGCCACCAAAACTGAAACACTTTGCCTGGCAAGTATCATCGGGTTCACTACCTACTGCTGCAGAGAAGTTCAGAAGACACATAGGTACACATGGCTACTGTAAACTGTGTGATCAGGAAAAAGAGTCTTCTTTTCACGCTCTGCTTGTTTGCCCCAATGCTGCTGTTCTTTGGGATACCATGAGGAGGCACTGTCCATTACCAATTAGGGAGGAGATTACTTGTACCGGTGATGAATGGCTGCTCCATCTCCTAGCCGGTTCACAGGAACATTTAAGAAGCATGATCATCATGGTGTTGTGGCGGATCTGGTATCTGCGAAATGAATTTGTGCATGGCAAAACAATCCCTCCTGTAGAGGTGTCTTGTACCTTTTTGATCAGCTACTACAACACTTTCATACAGAACTCAGCATCGGCAGATGAAATAATCAAAGGTAAAGCCCCACTGTGTGGAGTCCCACCTGCCAAAATAGTGCAGCCAGAGCATGTCACTTCCATCAAGCCATGGCCCAAGCCTCATGTGGGATCTGTGGCGTTGGCTACTGATGGGTCTTATAATTCTTCAGATGGCTCAGCTGGTTCTGGAATGATCCTCCGAGATGATAAAGGGGACGTTATCTTTGCAGCTTACCGCAAACTTTTCCATTGTAATGAAGCCCTTGAATCTGAGTTACAAGCAATCTGGGAAGGACTAAAGCTGACGGTTGAACACTCTAGTGCTACGATTTTACTTCAGTTCAGACTGTTCGGTGGCACTTAGAGCACTATCAGATGATTCCCTGGATAGATCGGCGTATGGCCATTTGGTTAGAGATATTAAGAGTTTTTTGAATGATAAGGTTGTTATTCCTGTTAAAATTCTCCGAGAACAGAATAGAGTTGCACATTATTTAGCGAACTTTGGGAGGGTCGGTGATAGTACAGCATGTTGGCTGGGGCAACCACCTCCTTGTGTCAGTGACTTAGTCGCTGAGGATTGTAACTCTGTCATTTTGGAATAATGTCATTTTGGAATAATAAACCCTATGATTCTTTGCAAAAAAAAAAACATAGTACCAGGCTACCAGCAATAGAGATACGGACTTTTCCGCTTATGGCTGGCTCTATATATACGGTGCCATCGGTTCGGTGTTTGGCCACGCGCGCACGGTGCACGTACGGAAATCTAAGAGCATGTCGTCGTCCAGGAGCAGCTCACCGGCGATGCAACAGATGCTTGCGCTGATGGCACTGTTTCTTCTCCTCTCCGGCGGCGTCCATGCGCAGGTGGTGCCAGCGGTGATCTCGTTCGGCGACTCGACCATCGACGTCGGCAACAACAACTACCTCCCCGGCGCCGTCTTCAAGGCCAACTACGCGCCCTACGGGGAGAACTTCCGGCGCCACAGGGCCACCGGCAGGTTCTCCGACGGCAAGATCGTCACCGACATCACCGGTACTACGTCGTTACACTTACATGCACAATCATGCATATATGTCCTGCAACTGACACTCAAAGTAGTATGAACTTGTAGTTATACTCGGTGTGTAACGTGTTTGGAGGTTGTTTCTGCAGCTGAAACACTCGGCTTCGAGGGCTACGCGCCGCCGTACCTCAGCCCACTGGCGTCGGGGAAGAACCTCCTCACCGGCGCCAACTTTGGCTCCGCCGCGTCCAGCTACTCCGACGACACGGCGGCCATGTATGTAAGTACAACGCCTATATCTTCATACAAGCTGCAGGTTGATTTGGACCCTACACGTACGACATGGACTGATGGACATGCTAAGTGTGAAGTGAGAAAAGCATCACATGCTGTGTGTATTTATCTGTAGGATGCAATCACGTTGTCGCAGCAGCTCAAGTACTACAAGGAGTACAGGTCGAAGCTGGCGGCGGTGGCCGGGCGGCGGCAGGCGCGCACCATCCTCGCCGAGGCGCTGTACGTCGTCAGCACCGGCACCGGCGACTTCATCCAGAACTACTACCACAACGCCTCCCTGTCCGCCCGCTACGACGTCGACCGCTACTGCGACCTCCTCGTCGGCATCTTCTCCGGCTTCGCCGACGTCAGTACTCCGACTCACCGGCCCATCATCACAGCATCTCTCTCTGCGCGTACGTGACCTTGTGGGTATGGACATATTGCAGGAGCTGTACAGGCTGGGGGCGCGGCGGATCGGCGTGACGACCATGCCGCCGCTGGGGTGCCTGCCGGCGACGATCAGGCTGTATGGCAAGGGCCGGAGCCGCACCGGGTGCCTGCCGAGGCTCAACCGGGACGCCGAGACCTTCAACCGGAAGCTGAACGCCACCGTGGGGGCGCTGGTGAGGCGGCGCGCGGGCCTCAAGGTGGCCGTCTTCGACGTCTACACGCCGCTCCGGGACCTCTCCGAGCGGCCCGCGGCGCAGGGCTTCGCGGAGGCGAGGAGGACGTGCTGCCGGACGGGGAACGCCGGGACGAGGGTGTACCTCTGCGACCCGGTGACGGCGGCCGGGATGTGCCGGAATGCCAGCAGCTACGTCTACTTCGACGGCGTGCACCCGTCGGAGGCGGCCAACCTGGTCATCGCCGAGTCCCTGGTGTCAGCGGGCATCGACTTGCTCACCTAGTAAGCGTGAGGCGTCAAGGGCGTACGTACTACGTGCAGCTGCAGATCGACGAACTTATCTGCCAACTAGTGTCAATTAATGCTTCCAATATGTCTCCTACTACAAAGTGTGAGCGCTCGTTGCTAGCTATGTAATTTGTCGAAAAGCATAATTTGTGGAAAAATGTATGTTAATTTATTTTTCAACTCAAGTGAAGCTCTCGCTTTCGGCTATATACCACTTTCTCCTTCCTTTATAGTACAATGTGTATTTCTTTCTGATAAAATTCCTTCTAATTTCTTGTAATTCCTTTTTTAGCCCCTCAAGAAGAAAGGAAAAGTATATCTATTCTAATTGTCTGTATCACTATCCCAATTTTCGGTATCCTTCCTTTCCTTGCCTAATTGATTAATTGCCGCCAACCAACGAATTAGCCAAGGATAATTTTGTCCTCATTTCTCTATAATTTTGTGCCCTGATCATCATGCCAAAAAAATACACCTTACATAAAGGAATGGAATGGATAGAGTAGGACAGAGGTAGTAGCTTTTTGTCTGGGAACTAACTGTTTAGCTCTCTTTGCATGGTTGCCTTTTGCTTCCTTGGGGAAAACTAGTATGCGATTTTGGATTTTGAAAGCATATACTGTATCCAGTAAAATCCAACATGTCCCTGTAAGGGATGTGTAGTTGCCATTTTGTCAAACGCACAAGGAGAGCATATCTAGTGCTAGCGTGGTCCAAGCAACGGCAGTATAACCAAAAATCAACAGAAAATTTCCCAAAAAAAACAGTAGTGTGGCTCTTGCACAAGTAATATATATGTTGTTATAAAGTTTCAACTCATCTCATACGCCGAGAAACAAAGGACAAACTTTAGCAAATAGCCCATAATCCGAAACCCATAGTGCTCTTAATTCTTTTCAAAACATTGGTAGGAGTGAAATAACAAAGTTTGGCCGAGGGAAATGTACACTTGGGCTTTGCCTAGGAAAAAGAAAAACGAGCTCAATTAACTGGTAAAAGTACTAGTATGAATCTCAATATGATACTATTCATAGCTGGATTTTTGTTCCTTGTTTCCAACATGTGATCGAAACTGAATCTGCATGATTGATATATATGTTGTGCCAATCTACATGACCTTTTTGAGAGCACCATGACCTGGGGGCACAGTAGCACCTCAAGCCATAAGATCACTAATAGATGTCTTCTCAATTGACACTGAATGGGAAATATAGCTACAAACCATATGCTTCCCAACTGCCAGAGGGAAAGGCACGGTGTGTTGCACAATAAATCTTCCCTAGAAGTCATGTCTCATTGTACTTCTCTTGGTTGTCTGTATATGGCTCAGGAGATAAAATTGGGGTTACTGCTCACATGACGGCGCCATCACATCTCATTTTGTCTTGCCAATTGCCATGCCTAGTAAGGGGCACCAACAAAGGTGAGGTCTCTCCTCTCTAGCTCCGGCCCGGGTTCTAGGCCTGGTCTCCCCACGGCGCCTCATTCCTCTTCAAATAAATGCCTGGGTGCTAGTGTCCTTTGGGTCACATTTCATTGGGTACCTTGGCATATATGTGGGATTTGGCCCTGAGGATACTCACACGTCTTCGAGAACCGATTCATGCTCTTCAAGGTGAAAACCATTGGTTTGGCCATCAATGATGGATTCCGCAACGATATTTTACGTACTTCATTCCCTTCTTGAAATCTACAAGGACATGGCAGTGTCCCATCTACCAGCCCCTAAGCCCCAGGATGAGAAGTCTTGCCAATTTATAAAACCCTTGATTTGTCCCTCTCTTTTTTCCATATATTTTTGCCATCTCCTTGTTGGTGTTTTATTGGAAGATGGTAACATATTCACTCAATGAAGGACATTGTAGGTGTTTTGACTTTACATTCACTCAATGAAGGACATTGCATTTTTTTCCTTCTACAAACCGATTTGTTCGACTTTGATGCATATGTCATATTGTAAAGTTAAATTGAAGGTTGTATCTTTACACTTGTCACGTCCATAGTTCCAATGATTCAACACAATGGACAGCCTAACTTAATTGATAACCCATGGTCCACTAACTGCTTAATCCATAATTCACTCTCATACAACTATGCGCCGGTGCATGAGCCGTACCAGTCCAACTTGTTGGATCGCTATGCCTATGCAGGTAGGTTCCAGGGCGTCTTCAGTGGTGCTATTGTGTGTTAACGATACCCGAACATGCAAGGCTGTACCATTAGTTGATTGGCACAATAAAATTCACTAGATGAACGACCTTGAAGTACGATGTGTGAATCTTATGCTTCAAACATTTATTAAACATCCGACTCCACAATTATTTATATATACTTGATGTGTGAAATTTATATGTAATTTTTCCCACAAAATAACCAATGTAATGCTCCCTCCGTCCGGAAATACTTGGCGTAGAAATGGATACAAATGGATGTATCTAGACCTAACATACATCTAGATACATCCATTTCCTAGGACAAGTATTTCCGGACAAAGGGAGTAGGTTTTAGCAACTGTCTCGTAGCATCATTAATAGGTTTTAGCAAGATATGTACTCCCTCTGTTCCTAAATATAAGTCTTTTTAGAGATTCCAATATGGACTACATACGGAGCAAAATGACTGAATCTATACTCTAAAGTACGTATATACATCCGTATGTAGTCCCAATTGAAATCTCTAAAAAGAGTTACATTTAGAAACGGAGGGAGTAATTTCTACTGCAAGACCATAACAAACAAAACAACCCGTGATCTAATTTGATAAATCTATCATACTATACATTCAAACTGAAGGTCATGTATTTACACAAGTCAGAACCATTCCAATGGTTCGACATATGGCTGTCTTAATTCACTGCTTAATCGTATACTCCCTCCGTTCAGAATTACTTGTCGCGAAAATGGATGTATCTAGATGTATTTTAGTTCTAGATACATCCATTTCCGAGACAAGTAATTCCGAACGGAGGGAGTGGTTCCCTTGTTTAATTGCCACCCGTCCAGCTTGTTGCATCGCTATGCAGGTAGGCTCCAGGGCGTCTTCAGTGGTGCTATTGTGTACTAATGATGCCCTAATTACCTACCTGCAAGGCTGTGCCACACTAACTGACTAAAAACAAGATGAACTTGGAGTAGAATTTATTAGATCGGCTACACACCAAGCATGGAATTTTAGAAGTACTTTTGGTAAAAGAAATTAAAACTTTGACAACAACTTTTCAAAAATGCTTCGAACAAACAAGCAAAAAATAATGTTTGTTTTCGACCAGTCAATCCATAAAAATAAAAAAGAAGAGTTTCATTGGGTTTGAGAAATTGTTTTGCAATATAAACATATGTTCAAGATGTGGGTGTCTTTTTCTTAAGACTGCCCAAAGTAAGTGCATGCTTGAATGGCCGTCATCCATGTGTCGACGTCACTGATTAATACGGGGTGAACCTTAACCATGGGATATACAGAGTACAGTTAATGGTTCCTAGTCTTTCGGACACGATCGATGTGATGCAGCAGCTGCCCAGATATGAACGGTTACAAGTGGCACCGGTCGCTGCGTACATTAATGTGCAACTTGTGCAGCCAGGCACTGCTCCACAAACATATTTGGCACTGCGGTTGCACATGCATTTTTCCTTAACAAGCAAAATCAAGCAGCTACTATAATTGTGATTTTGATGTATTGCTGAATGGCATTTCGGCCACATAATATGTGCAACTTGGTCAGAATAGCTACTATTCTAAAAATTGATATGTATCCGAATGTTGACTAACAATAAAAGATCGCCTAACTCAAAAAAGCAGATCGGCTAGGGCTTTCAAAGCATGCAAGTACGAGCTACATAATAACCCCAGTTGTGTGACATTTAGATAAAAAGAGCAGTTAGATCTTAAATCCAAAGTTAATGGACTGTACTTTCCAAGAATTGTAAAGTAGAGGAGGATGCAAACTTTTGAAATGTTGTATTCTCTCTGCATACATATAAGTATAAAAGTATTACAGAAAAACTATGCCCTACAAAATAAACATATTATTATATCTTTGTCCATCATATCCAGATACCTTAATAATAGGATCGAGAGGTAAGTATTGTCATTCATAAGTTTTTCTACTGTACTTACGTAACAAGAGAAGCATACATAAAAAAGGTTCTTCGGTGTGGTCACAAGCTCTACTAAATAGGCTGTGCAAACATATCAATATCTTAGTTGACCATATCCAATTGCTGAGTAACAAAGTTGAAATATATAATCAAGAGGAAACATTAACTCAAGAAAACTAAATTCAGAAATAAATTACCTGGAACTGCTGTATGGCACAAATAGCACTAACAAACCAAATCAAACTGTGATTCCATTTTTTGCGTCTGATATAATATATGAAGTTTCCTTAATTTATTTATTTATTGGACTTTTTCCTTCTTGGTGGTCTGCAATCTGCACAGCAAAGAAAATGATGAAGTTTACCTATGAGGTTACAAATTGCTTTATAAGACCATAAAAAAGGCAGGCGAGAAGAATGTATATTGAGGTCATTTCTATCTATTACAAAAGCAGTTTGATCACCCAAGCTGCCAAGCAGCTCAAAGCTGCAATAATGCAACACCAAATGTTTGCACTGGAACTGGTACAGTGAAGTAGTTAGTGCACATCAAGAATAGTTGTCTCAGTAACAGCAGTGCAGCAGCAAGAGATGCAGAGTAACATGTGCATGTCATGTAAAATATACATCAGTGGCTGAGTCTAGATAGATATAGCTAATATCTCTTGCAGACCGGTAGGAAATTGATAGTAACTGATGATAGCTTTACTAAACATAAACTGGTGACTACAACCATTTAATTTCTATAATTCAAACACAAGAATCTATATTTGGCCATGACAGAAGAAATGCAGTGGAAACATCCAGAATGGAGTCGACAGCTAAATTTGCACATGAATGCAGTATTACTACTTTGACTGGCCCAATTTATGTTTCGCAGATGCTACTTTACACTATCAAGACCTGACAAATGTTACTTTACAATATCTAAACCTGACAGATGCTACTTTACAACATTATCTACACAGGTAGAACTGATCAGAATTGCTTGTACAACTGCACTGCTTGAATAGCTAGGACTTCTTGAACAGAATTCTGATAAGACTGACCAAGAGCTGAATGGATATGTTCTAACTCCACAGTTCACGTCCAGCAGTACAGTAACCAAAAGGAGACCAGGAACCCATCCGGACCAATCACAGTTACATAAAATCCCTGATCACTGCTATGAAGAGGGCTGAATTTTTGCGTTCATTTGAACGATAACGTCTTTGAATGCCTCACAACCATCAAAACGCTGCCCTTTATTAGTCCAGTTTAACAATCTGTTGCGAAGATCGATTACAAAATCTTTATCATGACCCGCCTCATTCAGCAATAAATTTACACACTTCAGCACGTATGGGCCTGTCTTGGTTCTGAGTTGACTGACAAAATGACGACATGTATCTTCACATTCAAAGATCACTGCAGACATATCCTCAATAATGTCAAGCCAGCCAAAGATGAGACATGCACCACTTAAAGCCCGTCTTTCAGTAGAACCTCCACGACTAGATGAAAAAACATCATTGCCAGCCTGATCTTTCCTTTTTGTCTGCCCTTCCTTTGACTCCATAACCAGACCAGTGCTTGCGTAGTGCAGAAGCACGTTACAGTCTTGCTCACTAATACAAGCAGAGGACACAAGCAACATCCCTAAAGGAACCCGTAAATGCAGAAAATTAGGGCATGAGAGAGGGATATCTAATTGTTCTGCACCTTGCACCGGACTGACAGCACTTATGCGACACAACTTCACACAGCGATCATCAAAATCTTTGATAAGGGAACTGACAGGGTTGGTTGACACATTATCCCCAACTGTGGGTACTCGCAGTTTCCTCCTGTGATTTACTGTACTGGCATGGTGTGCATAACTTGGGCGTCTTTTGTTGTTCCTGGCCCAAGAATGTGATAACTCGACCATATTTTTAGCTAGCAACTGGCATTCATCAACATTAGAAGGGCATAATACCCACGAAAGGTAAAATGCTGCCCTCTGAGCAACACTGATATCGCTTATTGATTCAGCAGTTTTCTCCTCAGATAATACTTCTGATAAATAACCTTGTGAACCTTCCTGGTGAAATAGTAGAGCAGTGGCAAAATTGAACCAGATAGGGAAGTTCGTAATTGTCAACCTGCAGCACCACAGAGCAGGAGCAATTAGCTTTGAGTTGAACAGCATGCTAAAATATCTGGATACTATTGTTAGCATGTTAATAAGCATACCAAGCAGAACTGTATTTGAATTTGACCAATCCTTTTGATGGTTGTTTCTTGCCAAAGTGTGGCCCTTTTGGTGGTTGTGATTGTATGTTTTTCCATGAAGAGTTGTCGCTGCTTGTTTTACCCAAGAAAACCATAGCTTCTATGTAAGAAACAAGATCCAAAAATCGTCTGCATGATATGGGTCCAGTTAGTATGGCAAGCAAATCCCTTTGTTGGCTTGGGAAATAAGCATGTGTAAAGGGAAATTTCTGTCCCAGTTCCATGGATATTCCCCATCCCATAGGCTCGAGAAGAAGATCTATTACTGATGATACCACTGCTGTGCAAAGTCCTAGCACAGAACCCATACCCCTGCAATCAGAAATAATATACACGAATAAGTAAAAATTGTAAAAGAAATCTCCACAAACAAGAAGCCCAGAATGTGTAATGCATTAAGACAAGATGCAGAACCGTGTGGATCCCTAATAGTGCTGTGGGTATACCATTTAGAACAGGAGGAAGGAATGCTACAGAAGATTAAACAATTAACTCTCTGGTTAATAAAGTTTCCATTTACAGAAGATTAAATAACTAACAGATGATGAATTTTAAAATGATACAGAACATGAATCTGTTAATTCAGTTTTGAGGTAGTTTAAATCCAAGCTTTGAAGAGTTTACTTGGCCATGCACGTTACCCTATTTTCTAATAATGAATTTCAACTTTGCTAGTTGCAGGCTCAAGACATAACACTTTTAATTGTGCTGTGTGCAAGTTTAATTGCGAGTGTGAAAATGGTTCGAGATGCCAACTGACATAAACACAACAAACTCAGAGTCACAAACAAAAAATAGAGAAGCTAGTACAAGTATTATGAGGTGTGAAGTTACGTCGCAAGAAACCATATATGGAATAATGACCGCATCTCCAAGAACGCTGGTGGGGAGCAAACTAAGCATATTACAATCACACGCCATGCTACCCGATCATGTAATTCTTTTCTCAGACAAAGCAAAGGCCTTGTGATTGCTTCTCGTAGCATCTCTGAAAGATCATGTTTCAGAATTGATGGGTCGTAATGCCACAAAAGGGCCCTGCCACACACAAACGAAAAATGCAAAACAAATCAGTAAAATATGTAAAGGAATGGCAGGATTTTTTTTTTGTCAAATCAGGCAACAGGATAAATGACCACCTAATGTAATCACAGATAAGGTAAAAAAAATGCCAATAACTCAACATTGCACTACTCACAAAACAGTACGATTTTTCTGATAAGAGAGGGTTAAGATCGGTGTACATTTCTGGGATTCCAGTTGGACTTTAGCATATATTGCCTTATTATTCTATATCATGTTCGCAGCCAAATCACTACTAGAAGACAGCTCAACACAGACGAATATCACACAACATCCTTGAATCTAATGCTAGTACTATGTTGGTCCATGTATAACTGTCCCAAGCATACCTCGGCGGGATTGAGCCATCACTGGGAAGCACTTGATAAGATGGATGAGTTGTTACATCCAGAGAAATGGTACCCATCTCGCAACTGCTTTCTCCATCTTCTCTGTAATATGGCGAAGGAAAGAGACACTGGTAACGAGGGGATAACAGCGCCGTTTTCACAGCAGCATGCAACAGATCATAGGAATGCCCCGTAACTGCACAAAAGAAAGTCACAATACATGAACATCAACACAAACAAGTAACATAGTGTTAGCCTACAGCCTGAGGAAGTGAGGGGGCGAACACAAAATTTCATGAAGTGAGCACTGAATTGCAAGGAATGTAGATCTGAATGATTAACTATACAGCAGCCTCCTAAAGTTCGTTTGGAAGTGGCAGCATTGCAGTCTACTGCAAGCTATTCGGGGGGGACAAAGGAGGGGGGAAATCTCACCATCACGGCCACCCAATTTCTCGACGAGGGCGGCGCAGGAGCGGACCAGCTCGCGGCAGTCCCGGGGCGAGACGGAGCTCCCGACGCAGAGCATCTCGGCGCGGTCGTCGGTCCGGGCCACTCGGCACGTGGCCGGGCCGGAGAGCGCGGAGACGGCGGTGCGGACGAGGCAGTCCAGGCGAGCCCTATCCACCTGCAATGCAAATGCTCGCGGGGAGGGTCAGGGACTGCAGCGGTCGAAAACGGAGCGAGGTTAGAGGGGGATTGTTTACCTCCTGTGGGTCGAAGCACATGAGGGAGAGCGCGGCGTCGAGGACCCTGGTTCCGGAGGAGGCAGGGGCGGCGGCGCGGGGGTTGAGGGCCGCCGCGAGGGAGGATACGTTGGCGGAGAGCGCGTCGCCGGCCGCGGAGGAGGGGCCCGCGCCGCCGGGAGGGCGGGAGAGGTGGGAGGCCACCTCGGCGAGCAGGTGCGTGAGGTCGTCTAGGGGAGGAGGCGCCATTTTTGGGGGTTTGCCGCCGCGACGGCGACGGCGATGGCGTCCAAAGGTAGAGGGAAAATCCGAAGCCGAGGAAGGGAGAAGGGACAAGTGGGCTTTTGTGCTTCGGTTCAGCTGGAAATGGGCTTGGATTCGAAAATCTGTATGTCCTCGTCTTAAACTTGTGCCTTTGCAAGTTGTGGTAATAGTGTAGCAAGACATGAATTTTGTATTAAGACATAAACTCAGTTTTGCTGATCTGGGTGTATTATAGCTTAGTATAGAAAAAATATACAATCATGCCAACTAAATAATTAATTAAGATGGAGTTTTAGAAGTTTCACATTTGATAACTACTTTAGTAAGTTTGCTTGCATGCTTCTCATGATATTTGCAGGAGAACAAACCCACAAGTTCAAACCAAGATTTGCATGCAAGTTCAAGTCTCTTTGTTGGATTAAAAGATTTGTTTCTGAGGCCGCACTTGCAAAGTACATCGAATTGGTTGCTAAACTTGGTGGTCATGTTCAAATAGGGTGCATTTGTCATCCCTTCTAAATATTATGTAAATTGTAGTAACAGTAATAAAAATGAAGTTAGAATATTCTTGTCATATAATAATATGCTTACAAAAATAACTTACTTTTAAAACAAGTTAATGTAACTTTTAAAAATATTCACATGTTACTTAAAAAGTCATGCAATAAAAATAATATTGATGTATTTAAAAAATGTATATAGAAATTTAAAAAGTGTTCATTTGAGGATCCATAGCCTTGGGGTACAGTAGGCTATTAATTATTTTTTTCACACATTTTTTTCCCATTTAAGTTTATTCAAAAACCAAATTGACAGGTTGATCCAAGAACCAAGTGAGGCTAATTTTGTGGGATCTTCGAAATTAATCAAGATTTTTTGGGGTGGAGAGCTAGTAACACAAGGGGGTGGAAACACATGTCAAATCCATGCCAACCATGATCTTCGATACCATCTAATGCAAGGTTCCCGATCTTTACGATTCAACTAGTGGTATGAGGATGAACACGAGGGAAGCAAGTGTTAAACGAAGGGAAAAACTCAAATAAAGCATGATAAAGGGCCTGTTTGGGACTGCTCCGCCTCACCAAAATCAGTTTCACTCCACTAAATTCACTTTGGAGCAGTTTCATTCAGAAGTTGTAGCACTAGCAAAGGGAATGTTTGGCTTCCATCTAGCTCCAACTTCAAGAATGGGAAATTTGGTGGACAGGATCTATTTGATTGGTTGAGGGGGGAGAAACGAAGGGGTATCCACTTACTAGTGGCAGTGGTGGATAATTTCCACCCAACTCCAGCTTCTAGAGTTTTTTGGAGCACCCCCTGAAGAGCTTCATAAAAAACTGGAAGGTGTACCTGAGATTCTATTTTTTTTTTGCGGAGCGGCATATCGTGGAGCTACCCCGTTTGGCTTGTGTTTTCTGGAGCGAGCTGAATTTTAAGGAGCAGAGCAGTCCCAAACAAGCTCAAAGATAACTAGAAGAGCTTGAATGGCTCAAGTCCAATAAAACACACCCCAATATATATGTAGCCTTGAATCTTGGAAACCAAACCCACTCAACTCTTAATGAAACTAAAATCTCTTATGGTCGGTCCACCGATCCAATAGAACCCAATGAAGAGAAGATTGACAAGAAGAGGTCATGATGTCACTCTAACTAGATCCACTAGGGGATAGGTCTTGGGCACCCCACAAGGGGAGTATCTCAACTCTACATAAGGAGTGGAAAGAGCAATGCTCAATTATCTTGATTAAATTCTAGTTTAACCCTAGATTTGAGGAGGGAAGAGGTATATACAGTCTAAGGTGGAAAAGGGCATAAGGAGTAAGCTACAAGGGCTTTGCCCATATTCACATATAGGTGGACCCTAATACGTCTCTGTCGTATCTATAATTTTTGATTGTTCCATGCCAATATTATTGAACTTTCATATACTTTTGGCAACTTTTTATACTATTTTTTGGGACTAACATATTGATCCAGTGCCCAGTGTTAGTTTCTATTTGTTGCATGTTTTATGTTTCGCAGAAACCCAATAGCAAACAGAGTCCAAACGGGATAAAAACGGACGGAGAATTATTTTGGAATATTTGTGATTTTTGGGAGGAAGAATCAACGCGAGACGGTGCTCGAGGTGGCCACGAGGGTGGCCCATGCCACCACTCCAGGTGGGCGCGCCCCCCACCCTCGTGGGGCCCTCGTAAGGCGTTGATGCTCTACTTTGGCCTCAAGAAAGCTAATTTTTGGAAAAATATCTGAGCGAAGGTTTCAATCCAATCGGAGTTACGGATCTCCAGATATAAAAGAAACGGTGCCAGGGCAGAATCCAAGAATGTGGAAACAGAGAGAGACAGAGAGATAGATCCAATATCGGAGGGGCTCTCGCCCCTCCCACGCCATGGGAGCCAAGGACCAGAGGGGAAAACCCTTCTCCCATCTAGGGAGGAGGTCAAGGAAGAAGAAGAAGAAGGGGGGCTCTCTCTCCCTTGCTTCCGGTGGCGTCGGAGCACTGCCGGGGGCCATCATCATCACCGCGATCTACACCAACACCTCCATCATCTTCACCAACATCTCCATCACCTTCCCCATTCTATATTCAGCGGTCCACTCTCCCGCAACCCGTTGTAACCTCTACTTGAACATGGTGCTTTATGCTCCATATTATTATCCAATGATGTGTTGCCATCCTATGATGTCTGAGTAGATTTTTGTTGTTCTACCGGTGATTGATGAATTTCTATGATTGGTTTAATTTGCTTGTGGTTATGTTGTTGTCCTATTGTGCCCTCCGTGTCGTGCAAGCGTGAGGGATTCCCGCTATAGGGTGTTGCAATACGTTCATGATTCGCTTATAGTGGGTTGCTTGAGTGACAGGAGCATAAACCCGAGTAAGGGGGTTGTGGCGTATGGGATAAAGGGGACTTGATGCTTTAATGCTATGGTTGGGTTTTACCTTAATGATCTTTAGTAGTTGCAGATGCTTGCTAGAGTTCCAATCATAAGTGCATATGATCCAAGAAGAGAAAGTATGTTAGCTTATGCCTCTCCCACATAAAACTTGCTATAGGTCTAGTAAAGTGGTCAATTTTTTAGGGACAATTTCACAACTTCTACCACCAATTTTCCACACTCGCTATATTTACTTTATTGCTTCTTTATCTAAACAGCCCTTAGTTTATATTTACATGCTCTTTATTATCTTGCAAACTTATCCAACAACACCTACAAAGTACTTCTAGTTTCATATTTGTTCTAGGTAAAGCGAACACTAAGCGTGCGTAGAGTCGTATCAGTGGCAGATAGGACTTGAGAGAATACTTGTTCTACTTTTAGCTCCTCGTTGGGTTCGACACTCTTACTTATCGAAAGAGGCTACAATTATCCCCTACACTTGTGGGTTATCAATACCTTTTTCTGGCGCGTTACCGGGGAGTCATAGCGTGGGGTGAATATTCTCGTGTGTGCTTGTTTGCTTTATCACTAAGTAATTTTTATTTGTTGTTCTAAGTTGTTCTGTATCTTTAGTTATGGATATGGAACACGAAATACAAAAAAAAATTAGATGTAGTTGCTACTCCTAGAGATGGGGAACCTCCTAAAACCCTCGATGCTCATTATGTGAAAGGTATTATGCACTACTTTGATAATCCTGAGAAAACCCCATAATTATGTTATGGGAGACACGTTGGATCAACGTGAATACTTTAGGGATTATCGCTTGACACAAAAAGGGAAACTATTATGAGATCAAATTTATATGTTGCGTTGGTATGCTCGGGATCTATGCTTGAGACATGATTATATATACTTGTTGCTCTAGGATGAAGGTCCCACACCTTCCCTTTTCATGCAAATTCAATGATGATAAAACCTTGGCTTCTTATGCTAATGGTATATATGATTACTATGATGTGGAACAAATAGAAGAATTCGTTGCTTTTATGGGTGCTTATGAGATTGAATCTATGTTTAAAGAGTTTGAAGATTTTGATGATTCAGTTTATAGACCTAATTTTTTTGCTATACATAGATATTGCTATGAGAATTATGAATATAATCCAAAATATTGATGCATTTATTGAGGAAGTCTCCGCTGTCCAAGAAGAGACTAATATTTTGCAGGAGTCTATGGAAGAAGAAATTGATGAAACTGTGAGCTCATTGGATGAAAAAGATGATGAGAAGAGCGAAGAACAAAAGGAGGAAGAGCGGATTAGCTACCCGTGCCCACCTTCTAGTGAGAGTAACTCTTCAACTCATACATTGTTTAATTTCCCTTCGTGCTTACCGAAGGATGATTGCTATATGATTTTTATGATCACGTTGATTCTCTTGAGATATCCCTTTTTGATGATGCTTGCTATGCTTGTGGCCAAGATGCCAATATGGATTATGCTTATGAAGATGAACTTGCTATAATTCCTTATGTTAAACATGAAATTGTTGCTATTGCACCCATGCATGATAGTCCTATTATCTTTTTGAATTCTCCCTACCACACTATATCGGAGAAGTTTGTGCTTATTAAGGATTATATTGATGGGTTGTGTTTTACCACTACACATGATGATTTTGATAGATATAATATGCATGTGCTTGCTGCTCCTACTTGCAATTATTATGAGAGAGGAACTATATCTCCGCCTCTTTATGTCTCCAATATGATAAAATTGCAACAAACTGCTTATAATATGCATTGTCCTTTACTATGTGTGCATGAATAGTTCTTTTATGACATGCCGATGCATAGGTAGAGAATTAGACTTCATTGTTGCATGATATATGTTGCTTTGTGCTCACTACTAAATGCCAAATCATTGTTAATTAAAATTGGCTTTGATATACCTTGGGATGCGAGTGGATCCATTACTTGAGCACTATATGCTTAGCTTAATGGCTTTAAAGAAAGCGCTGCCAGGGAGACAACCCGGAAGTTTTAGAGAGTCATTTATTTTCTGTTGAGTGCTTTTATAAAGTTTAAAAACGAAAAAAATAAAGAGGGGAACCCAAAACTTTTCAAAAAGGAAAGTGAAAGTGAGAGAGACAAGCATTGTTGAAGTGGGAGAGCTCCTTGAACTTTGTTCATGCTCACGGAAACTTTGTGAATCTTAATTACAGAATTTTTTTATCAAAAATAATTATCCTCTTGTACAATTCCATTGTATTATAAAAATAATGTGCTAATGTTTGCCTTTAGGATGTTTACAATGCTTGCTGGTTTGTACGGTGTAGGACAGAAACTTTGGCTATAGTGCGCGATTTTACGTTGTTTACTGGAACGTCAAATAGTTCTGATTCCTTTTGAACTGTCTTTATATACAAATTGTTTATTTTTCCTAATTTTGGTAGAAATTTTGGGGTACCATAAGTACGGTGAATGTTCAGATTTCTACAGACTGTTCTGTTGTTGACAGATTCTGTTTTTGATGCGTAGTTTGCTTGTTTTGATGAATCTATCAATTTATATCAGTGGATTAAGCCATGGAAAAGTTATATTACAGTAGACACAATGCAAAAACAAAATATGAATTGGCTTGGAATAGTACTTAAAGTAGTGATTTGCTTTATTATACTAACGGATCTTACCGAGTTTTCTGTTGAAGTTTTGTGTGGATGAAGTGTTTGATCGAGGAGGTCTCGATATGAGGAAAAGGAAGAGAGGCAAGAGCTAAAGCTTGGGGATGCCCAAGGAACCCCAAGTAAATATTCAAGGAGACTCAAGCGTCTAAGCTTGGGGATGCTCTAGAAGGCATCCCCTCTCTCTTCAACAAGTATCGGTATGTTTTCGTATTCGTTTCGTTCATGCGATACATGCAAGTCTTGGAGCGTCTTTTGCATTTAGTTTTCACTTTTTTTATGCACCATGCTGGTATGAGATAGTCCTTGGTTGATTTATAGAATGCTCATTACATTTACACCTCACTTATATCTTTTGAGTATGGCTTTATAGAATGCTTCATGTGCTTCACTTATATCTTTTGAAGTTCGGATTGCCTGTTTCTCTTTACATAGAAAACCGCCATTTGTAGAATGCTCTTTAGCTTCACTTAAATTTTTTAGAGCGCGGGCATATCTTTTATAGAAAGAACTAAACTCTCTTGCTTCACTTATATCTATTTAGAGAGATGACAGGAATTGGTCATTCACATGGTTAGTCATAAAATCCTACATAAAACTTGTAGATCACTGAATATGATATGTTTGATTTCTTGCAATAGTTTTGCGATATAAAGGTGGTGATATTAGAGTCGTGCTAGTTGAGTAATTGTGAAATTGAGAAATACCTGTGTTGAGGTTTGCAAGTCCTGTAGCATGCACGTATGATAGCCATTGTGTGACAAATTTGAAGCATGGGGTGTTTCTTTGATTGTCTTCCTTATGAGTGGTAGTCGGGGACGAGCGATGGTCTTTTCCTACCAATCTATCCCTCTAGGGGCATGCGTAGTACTACTTTGCTTCGAGGGCAAGTAGACTTTTGCAATAAGTATGTGAGTTCTTTATGACTAATGTGAGTCCATAGATATACGCACACTCACCCTTCCACTTTGCTAGCCTTTATTATGCCGCGCAACCTTCGCCGGTATCATGCACCCATTATTTACCTTTCTCAAAATGGCCACCATACCTACCTATTATGGCATTTCCATAGCCATTCTGAGATATACTGTCATGCAACTTTCCACCGTTCCGTTTATTATGACACGCTCCATCATTGTCATATTGCTCTTTGCATGATCACGTAGTTGACATCGTATTTGTGGCAAGGCCACCTTCATAATTTTTCATACATGTCACTCTTGATTCATTGCATATCCCGGTAGACCGCCGAAGGCATTCATATAGAGTCATATCATTGTTTCAGTATCGAGTTGTAATATTGAGTTGTAAGTAAATAAAAGTGTTATGATCATCATTATTAGAGCATTGCCCCAGTGAGGAAAGGATGATGGAGACTATGATCCCCCCACAAGTCGGGATAAGACTCCGGACTTTATGAAAAATAAAAGAGGCCAAAGAAGCCCAAACAAAAAAAAGAGGCCAAAGAAGCCCACCAAAAAAATGAGAGAAAAAGAGAGAAGGGGCAATGTTACTATCCTTTTACCACACTTGTGCTTCAAATAGCACCATGTTCTTCATATAGAGAGTCTCTTGAGTTATCACTTTCATATACTAGTGGGAATTTTCATTATAGAACTTGGCTTGTATATTCCAATGATGGGCTTCCTCAAATGCCCGAGGTCTTCATGAGCAAGCAACTTGGATGCACACCCACTTAGTTTCCAGTTTGAGCTTTCATATATTTATAGCTCTAGTGCATCCGTTGCATGGCAATCCCTACTTACTCACATTGATATCTATTAATGGGCATCTCCATAGCCCGTTGATACACCTAGTTGATGTGAGACTATCTTCTCCCTTTTTGCCTTCACAACCACCACCACATACCACCTATACTGCTATGTCCATGGCTTGCACTCATGTATTGCGTAAGAGTTGAAAAAGCTGAATCGCGTTAAAAAGTATGAACCAATTGCTTGGCTCGTCATCGAGGTTGTGCATGATGGGAGCATTTTGTGTGACGAAAACGAAGCATGGCCAAACTATATAATTTTGTAGGGATAAGCTTTCTTTGGCTATGCTATTTGATAAGACATAATTGCTTGGTTGGTATGCTTGAAGTATTATTGCTTATATGTCAAATGATAGACCATTGCTTTGAATCACTCGTGTCTTAATATTCATGTCATGATTAGATATATGATCAAGATTATGCTAGGTAGCATTCCACATCAAAAATTATCTTTTTTATCATTTACCTACTCAAGGACGAGCAGGAATTAAGCTTGGGCATGCTGATACGTCTCTGTCGTATCTATAATTTTTGATTGTTCCATGCTAATATTATTCAACTTTCATATACTTTTGGCAACTTTTTATACTATTTTTTGGGACTAACATATTGATCGAGTGCCCAATGCCAGTTCCTGTTTGTTGCATGTTTTATGTTTCGCAGAAACCCAATATCAAACGGAGTCCAAATGGGATAAGAACAGACGGAGAATTATTTTGGAATATTTGTGATTTTTGGGAGGAAGAATCAACGCGAGACGGTGCGCGAGGTGGCCACGAGGGTGGCCCATGCCACCACTCTAGGTGGGCGCGCCCCCCACCCTCATGGGCCCCTCGTAAGGCGGTTGATGCTCTACTTTGGTCGCAAGAAAGCTAATTTTTGGAAAAATATCTGGGCGAAGGTTTCAATCCAATCGGAGTTACGGATCTCCAGATATAAAAGAAACGGTGCCAGGGCAGAATCCAAGAACGCAGAAACAGAGAGAGACAGAGAGATATATCCAATCTCGGAGGGGCTCTCACCCCTCCCACGCCATGGGAGCCAAGGACCAGAGGGGAAACCCTTCTCCCATCTAGGAAGGAGGTCAAGGAAGAAGAAGAAGAAGGGGGGCTCTCTCCCCCTTGCTTCCGGTGGCGCCGGAGCGCTGCCGGGGGCCATCATCATCACCGCGATCTACACCAACACCTCCATCATCTTCACCAACATCTCCATCACCTTCCCCCTTTTATATTCAGCGGTCCACTCTCCCGCAACCCACTGTACCCTCTACTTAAACATGTTGCTTTATGCTTCATATTATTATACAATGATGTGTTGCCATCCTATGATGTCTGAGTAGATTTTTGTTGTCCTACCGGTGATTGATGAATTGCTATGATTGGTTTAATTTGCTTGTGGTTATGTTGCTGTCCTATTATGCCCTCCGCGTCACGCAAGCGTGAGGGATTCCCGCTGTAGGGTGTTGCAATACGTTCATGATTCGCTTATAGTGGGTTGCTTGAGTGACAGAAGCATAAACCCGAGTAAGGGAGTTGTGGCGTATGGGATAAAGGGGGCTTGATGCTTTAATGCTATGGTTGGGTTTTACCTTAATGATCTTTAGTAGTTGCGGATGCTTGCTAGAGTTTCAATCATAAGTGCATATGATCCAAGAAGAGAAAGTATGTTAGCTTATGCCTCTCCCACATAAAACTTGCTATCGGTCTAGTAAAGTGGTCAATTGCTTAGGGACAATTTCACAACTCCTACCACCAATTTTCAACACTCGCTATATTTACTTTGTTGCTTCTTTATCTAAACAACCCCTAGTTTATATTTACATGCTCTTTATTATCTTGCAAACCTATCCAACAACACCTACAAAATACTTCTAGTTTCATATTTGTTCTAGGTAAAGCGAACACTAAGCGTGCGTAGAGTCGTATCAGTGGCAGATAGGAGTTGAGAGAATACTTGTTCTACCTTTAGCTTCTCGTTGGGTTTGACACTCTTACTTATCGAAGGAGGCTACAATTATCCCCTACACTTGTGGGTTATCAAACCCTGAAAGGGGGTAAGTGGAAAAGTCCCTCAGGCGTGACTGCAGACAGTTCACGGTTTCTGGCTTGTCTGTGCGCATACTGGAGGTGGTGTAGACATGTCCATGTTTTTCCACGAGCATGATGGAGGTCGCGCGGATAGTCTATGCTTTGTTCGCGATGCCTGCAGTGACTCTTCCATCCTTTTTATTTGGGCTTATCTTCTCCTCCCCCAATTTCGGCCTCCGCCGTCACCTGTAGTTGTTCTTGTGGATACCTGAGTATACTATGTATCCACTTGAGTTAACAAGCCATTCATACATGGTGAAAAGTCACACATGTTCAGGAATAGAGTGCTTGGGCTCTCGTAATGGGGCCAATGGACGTCATTGAAGTAGTCGGTGGAGTAGTTAGACTTGAGGAGGTGACGTCCGAGGGCTACAGGGGTGTCACATCATGACCTTGACTTAGATCCATATGATTTTTTTGTAATCAACTTCTCAAGATCTTGATCCTTCATATCTTAACATATAAGCTAGAGCATGCTTCATTTGAGTTCCACATAAGAACTCCATCTTCTACACTTTCTCCTGTTTCAACCTTGAAACTAGCACATGGTCTTCAAGTATTGCATATGAGAAATCCTTTAAATAAGTCAATAAAAATAGTATTTCATAAAAATTATCATTAATCATCAAAACCACACATGGGGCTCCATGCACTTTCTTGATCACAGTTGCGCAAAGCACCAACTTGTCTGTGCGTGAGATGGTCCTCAAGCTCAAAATGCATGCCCAGTCCACTGTGGTCAAACGTACACGCCTAAAGATCTCCTTCAAGTTCTTTGGACCTTTCAAGATTACAGAGCGTATCAATGTAATCACTTACAGGTTGGAGTTGCCACCAGACTGGCATGTGGACCAATCTTCCATGTGACGTAGATCAAGTCGTTCACCGCTAAGCTATAGACGAGTCTTCTTTGAGCTGCAGCAACCCGATGGCCTTACAATGGTGCCTCTGTTCCCCGCTTATACTGGACGGCTACCTAAAAAAAGGTTAACAATGTGGTGGTGCAGATCTAGGTACAATTGTGGTCTCTACCACATGACACTGCGATGTGGGAGGATTACAAAGTGCTACACTATCGCTTTTTATTGACGCCAATCCGGTAGGGATAATCGTTTCAAGGAGGAGAGGATATCACACTTGTGCCTACGATTGATGATGTTCTCGCGAACTAGAAGGAAGGAGAGTGGGACCCACGTGTAAGTGATAAGAAGGTGTTGACATGTGTGTGTGTGTGTGTGTGTGTGGCCCCAGTCACAATGCGTAGATGATATAACCCAGCCAACGTACTGAATGAGTGATGAGAAAGTAAAATCTTGCTTCCCATAGTGGATATTTCTAACTCGCGAGCTCCAGTGGTCTCTCTATTTGATTTTTTAAAATCACATTTTCAAGTTTTTAGAAATGTGTGGAAAAAAATCTTGCATGCTATCACCGGCGTATCCCACAAACACGCAAAATATCAATTTGAAATAATTTATATTCGAAGCTACACAAAAATGAAAGACGTGTGGATTTGAATATACGCACTTTCAAGTCTTCAAAATATACAAATTTTGTCTTTTCTTTTGTAGCCCATAATAAAAGAATTTCACATCATGGTATTTCATATTTGTGACATGCATCATTGAATCCATCCACTGAGTTTTTAAAAACTTGTAAAATGTGGTTCTTTTTCTTTTTTTGAATAACGGGCTCACTAGAGCTCAGGAGTCAAAAGTAGCTTTTCGAACCTCCCATCCACTGCCCTTATCTCACCCACCTTCTCCATTGCTTAAAAGAAAAGGAGTAAAATGCACTGGTGGTACTTGAACTTGCAAAGAAAGTACACTTTGGTCACTGTACTTCAAAATATGGCCAGTACGGTCACTCAATATGTCTACACGTGATTCTATGGTCACTGCTCACCGTACGCCACTCGTCGCCTCTCCATTTGACCACTTGTTGACCAATCCGGGGCGACAGGTGGCGCCCGCGGGGGGTTCCGCAACATTTTTACAAGAAAACCCTTGGCTGGCTCCGTAATTCCTCCGCACCCTTGTCTATTCGGTTTCGATCACAACGAAAGGGGAGGTAGTGAACGGGGAGGAGAGAAGGGCGATCGTCGGCGGCACCGCACCACCACCACCGGAGTCGTCGCACAAGGGGGAGAGGTGTCGCGCAGCCGCCGCACATCTCATCGCTGGAGCCTGTTCGTCCGGATGTCGCCTATTCGTCGCCCCGATGGTTCACCGCCGCCCACCTACAATAAGCCCTCAACTCGCCCCGCCATGGTTCTTGCGCTGTAAGCTGTAGAGTAGAAATTTAGAGGTGGGCATTGTGGATGGTTTGCTTGTTAGTCATATATGCCCATCTATACTTTGAAGATTTGCCTAGGGTTTTCGACCGCGATTTGGGGGTTTTCGACCGCGAATTGGGGGTTTTGGGTTTGGAGAAGGTGGTTGTTTGTAGGTTATTTGGTGATGAAAGGTGCTATCTTTTGCTGCATGTTGAAGATGCTGGTTGTGTAGGTGATTTTGATACTCAAAGGTGGTTGCTTGCATCTATTTCTTGCAGATTATGTAGAACAGAAATTTTGAAACTCTGTTCTGCTCTGTTTTGATGTATGCAGATAAGCGCAGCAGGAAGTTTTTGATAACCCACAAGTGTAGGGGATCGCAACAGTTTTCGATGAGTAAGAGTGTCGAACCCAACGAGGAGCTAAAGGTAGAATAAATATTCCCTCAAGTTCTATCGATCACCGATACAACTCTACGCACGCTTGACGTACGCTTTACCTAGAACAAGTATGAAACTAGAAGTACTTTATAGGTGTTGTTGGATAGGTTTGCAAGATACTAAAGAGCACATAAATAAAAGCTAGGGGCTGTTTAGATAAAGATGCAATAAAGTAAATATAGCGAGTGTGGAAAAGTGGTGGTAGGAGTGGTGAAATTGCCCCTAAGCAACTGACTATGTTACTAGACCGGTAATCACTATTGCAATTCTATTTGAGGGAGAGACATAAGCTAACATACTTTCTCTTCTTGGATCATATGCACTTATGATTGGAACTCTAGCAAGCATCCACAACTACTAAAGATTCATTAAGGTAAAACCCAACCATAGCATTAAAGCATCAAGTCCTCTTTATCCCATACGCAACAACCTACTTACTCGGGTTTGTGTTTCAGTCACTCACGCAACCCACTATCAGCGAATCATAAACATATTGCAACACCCCACAGTGGGAATCCCTCACGCTTGCGCGACACGGAGGGCACCATAGGACAACACCAATAATAAAACATGCAACTCAAACCAATCATAGCAATTCATCAATCACCGATAGGACAACATAAATCTACTCAGACATTATAGGATGGCAACACATCATTGGATAATAATATGAAGCATAAAGCACCATGTTCAAGTAGAGGGTACAGCGGGATGCGGGAGAGTGGACCGCTGAATATAGAAGGGGGAAGGTGATGGAGATGTTGGTGAAGATGACAGCGGTGTTGGTGAAGATCGCGGTGATGATGATGTGAAAGTGCGTTATATCGACTAGAGGGCGGGTGAATAGGCGATTTTTATGAATTCTTCACTGAGGAATTTGCCGGTGAGGAAATTCCTTAGCGAAGGACTATTTGCAGCGGAATAAGTACTCAGAAGTAAGCATAACAGGATACAGACATAGTCATCATGATGAAATGAAGACAAGCTCAGAGTACAGAAAGCGTAAGCACAGGATAACACAAGATGAAGACAAACAGACTAAAGAAATTGAACTGAGGAAATTGAGAAAGTCTTCAGTCAAAGTCTTCAAACACAGATATGAACAATCACACAACACAATAATGAGGAAATGAAAGAGTTGAGGAAATAGAACCAGTTAGGTTGGTGAAGACAATGATTTGGTAGACCAGTTCCAACTGCTGTCTCAGTTGTACGTCTGGTTGGAGCGGCTGAGTATTTAAACTCGAGGACACACAGTCCCGGACACCCAGTCCCTGAGCACGCAGCTCGGGACACAAAGTCCTCACCATATTCTCCTTGAACTAAGGTCACACAGACCTCGTCCAATTACTCGTGGTAAGTCTTCAGGCGACTTCCAAACCTTCACAGACTTGGTCACTCGGCGATCCACAATTCCTCTTGGATACTCTAGACCATGACGCCTAACCGTCTGGAAGAAGCACAATCTTCAAAGGTAACAAGCGTCGGATCCACGCAGGATCAATCTCTTCAGTGATGCTCAATAACTTTGGGGTTTGTAGGTGTTTGGGTTTGGGATTTTCCTCACTCAATGATTTTCGCTCAAAGTCCTTGGAGGATGGGTTGCTCTCAAATGATAAGTGTCAGTTTCTCTCGGAGCAGCCAACCAGCTAGTGGTTGTAGGGGGTGCCTATTTATAGCCTAGGGAGCAGCCCGACATGATAAGACATAAATGCCCTTTAATGATTATGACCGTTAGGTGGATAAGATATTTTGGGACAGCTGGCACGCAGCACAGCAACGGTCAGAAATTTGACTCTCAAATTCCTCAGGGCTATCATGTTTCTCATTGTGCAGGCAATCCGCACTGGCGAATTCCTAACTCCTCAGTCAAAACAAATTCCTCAGCGACCAGAAGAACTTCGTCTCTGTCACTGAAGAAAGTGACTGAACTGTATGAGATTTCCAAAGGCTTCACTCGAAGGGTTTGGTAGGTGTAGGATTTTGAGTTGAGGATCACATGGAAATTTTTCCTTAGTATTTCCTCGAACCCTTTAACAGTACGTTGTTTCCTATGACTCAAGAAAGAGAAAAACAAAACTATGAAAACGAAAGTCTTCAAGCTTCATATTCCTCGCATGAATATCAACTCTTCATGGACACACCAATTTCTTCACTTTCAAAGTCTTCATGGAAGTCTTCAGGAATACCAAAATCTTCAGTCGGAGATATTCATTTTTAGGGGTCGACTTTCTCTATAAATATCAAACTCCTCATAGACTTTTAGACCTGTGTACACTCACAAATGCATTAGTCCCTTAACCTATAAGTCTTCAATACACCAAAATCACTAAGGGGCACTAGATGCACTTACATGATGGCCCCCGGCAGCGCTCCGGCGCCACCGGAAGCAAGGGGGAGAGAGGCCCCCTTCTTCTTATTCTTTCTTAACCTCCTCCCTAGATGGGAGAAGGGTTTTCCCTCTGGTCCTTGGCTCCCATGGCTTGGGAGGGGCGAGAGCCCCTCCGAGATTGGATCTATCTCTCTGTGTATGCGTTCCCAGATTCTACCCCTTCACAGTTTCTTTAATATCCGGAGATCCGTAACTCCGATTGGGGTGAATCTTTCGCCCAGATTTTTCTCATAAAATTAGCTTTCTTGCGGCAAAATAAGGGCATCAACTGCCTTATGGGTGGCCCATGAGAGGGTCAGGCGCTCCCGGGGGGTGGGCGCGCCCCCTGTCTCGTGGCGACCTCGGACACCATTTCACGTTGATTCTTCCTCCGGAAAATCCCAAATATTCCAAAATAATTCTCCGTCCGTTTTTATCCCATTTGGACTCCGTTTGATATTGGTTTTCTGTGAAACATAAAACATGCAACAAACAGGAACTGACACTGGGCACTGGATCAATATGTTAGTGCTAAAAAATAGTATAAAAAGTTGCCAAAAGTATATGAAAGTTGAATAATATTAGCATAGAACAATCAAAAATCTATTATATAATTAAAACAAGAGCCAAACAAGCCATCACGTTCATCCACACAGTTATAATTATCTCGACCGTAAAGATTTAGATATAAACGGCCAAGATTTAAAGATATAGCATTACATACAATGTGTACAAACATATATGCACATCCAAAATCTGCCACGGTCCCCTCAATAAAAAAAAACTGCCACGGTCATTGTATCTACGAAGGAAAAGTGCATGCGTGCATGAGAAGGACACCTTCAGAGTTACGTATACTATATTAATTTAAGGGGCAATTGCTACAACCTATCACGTGTATAATATTGTGAAAAGAGAAAGTAACTTTCCTGGACACAACGACATAGCCGGCAGTTTTTTATCAGACCGAGACGTTTCTTTAGTCCACATTCAGAGTGCCAAACGGATTGTTTTTTTGAAGGAGTGCAAAACGGATTCTAAAGTTTTTCATCAGTTTTTTAAAAAAAAGACAAAAGTCAATATTTGAACCTGCAAAAAGAGAAGTCCATATTTGTCCAAAAAAAAGACGTGTAAGCTGTGGACTCCAAAAAAAAGGAAATTACCCCAAGAAAAAACAAAGCAAATGTAAGAAATCATGTACAACAAAAAAAGACGTGCCAAGTAAAAAACGGACACACATGCAGTTTTAGATTTGGGTCACCCTCCTTAGTACGGCAGTTGCAAATTTGTACGAGCTACGTCTTTATTTTTATATACATTTTTTCTATATATGAACAACTTATAAATTTTGGTTGAGAAAATAAAATGAGATGCATACCAACCACGCATGCTATTGTTTAGGGAAAATATGTGGATTAACAACATGGTCCTATTATTTTGAGTGAGATGATGACAGCTCATACAACTTATAGTTTGAACGAAATGCATCATTTAAATAAGAGGAAATTTAACAAAAAAATTACTATGTGACCCGTGACAACAACTATAGAGTTGTCCCGTAGTGACAACTAACACTGAGATGTATCCTTCAGGAGTTCAGGGAGGATAATCATAGCCTGCTAGCTAAATACTAGGAAGAGTGAAGAGGAAACACGATGATCGTAGATTTATCAAAACAAAGAGGTGAGCCTGATGAGCGAGCATAGAAAATATTGTCATAGAGCCTGGTGGGGTTTGCACAACCAGTCAAGTGGTGGAATAGAAAAAAACTAGCCGCACCCAGATTTAAAGTTGATGCAAAGGGGCAAATTACAAACAAGTAATTATTGATGTGAACTGCTATAAAAAACAAATACAAGTGATAGAATCCAAAAATTAACAATGTATATATGTTATGCTAGTCTAACTACAAAGGCAAACAATAACATATTTTTCAAACATGTCTTAATTGTAAAACATGTTTTCAAACAATATAAGCAATAATAACATTGCCGGTAAATACACGTGACACCAGCTAACAATTTTGTTCTCTAATGAAGTAAAAATATTAATTCTAAATAGTATACATTTTGTATTCGGAATATTGAATGAATATAAATTAGCGGTTTAAATCTTATGAAAAATATGTAATGGCATGTCTGTGTATCAAGTCTAATATAATATACATGAATAAACATAACAAAAAGAATGAAAAATCTAAGACGTGCAGATGCACGGGTCACCCAACTAATTATTTTAGAAAATCTATGTCCACTCGGTACATTTTAGTTTACAAGAAAATAATTCAAAGATGTAAATTAGTTCTTTTGGAAAAGGTTGATCAAATGGATCATCGCCATTAAGCCCAAGGTTAAACCTCTATCTATTGAAATTTATAAATAGTTGCTTTCAGAATACAGAAGTAAAAAAGTGTCAGGAAAAGGTATAAATTATTTCTGTTGAAAATGTTTGATCAACGGCATCTCCACCATTGGGGCGAGGTTCCAACTTCACAGCCGACAATTATGAATAGTCATTTCTCAAATATAGATGTAAATAACAGTAATGTCCATTCAGCTAGCACAAGATATTAACATATTGGTTCACTAGAAAAGGAGGAAAGGCTTATGCTTCTTATTTTGTTAGGACTAAACTATGTATATTACATATACAATATGTCCAACTCAGAAAACAAATGTACAATATGCTATTTTTTTGTGAAGATGCTCTTATTAAAAAGAGAATACATATCGCACACAAAACAAATAGTAATCTGTTGTCTAATATTTCTTAAATCTCAGTCACTTTTGTAGACATGGATACCTTTATCTATATAATAAAAATTGCTTTTCCTAAATTCAAACACTAAATATTGGCCTACTTTTCCATTTAGGTGATGGAGACCTAATAACCTTAATGCAATCGAGAATTAGAAGGAAAAAAAATCTGAAATTGCATTACCACTGAGCTGACACAACAACTACTCTAGCCGCGCAATTGCGCAAGCAGGCATGCTTTATATCACAGTAATAAAGAAGGAGGAAAGAAATAACAAGAAAGAGATGAGAAAGAAAAGAGAAAAAGAAAAGAGATAATCAGAAAGCAGGTCACCTTGGATGCTCTTCTCTCATCCAGTCAGAAGTGGAACTCAAGATTCGGATCGCGGCAAATAAACTTAAAGGCGAGAGTGGAGGTTGGCGGGTCTCAGATCTAGTGGGAACATTAGAGGTATCTTCTTCTAGAAATATGAAGGAGATCACACGTAGTACTGACCGCAACCAGCAGATCACACTACTGCTTGTTGATTCAATCTATCACGCAAACCATGAAACCGGCCAAAAAATAGTATAAAATGTTGCCAAAAGTATATGAAAGTTGAATAATATTGGCATAGAACAATCAAAAATTATAGATACGACGGAGACGTATCAACATCCCCAAGCTTAATTCCTGCTCGTCCTCGAGTAGGTAAATGGTAAAAAAAGATAATTTTTGATGTGGAATGCTACCTAGCATAATCTTGATCATATATCTAATCATGGCATGAATATTAAGATACGAGTGATTCAAAGCAATAGTCTATCATTTGACATAAAAAATGATAATACTTCGAGCGTACCAATAAAGCAATCATATCTTTTCAAAACAACAAGGCCAAAGCAAGCTTATCCCTACAAAATCATACAGTTTGGCCATGCTTCATCTTCGTCACACAAAATTTTCCCATCATGCACAACCCCGATGACGAGCCAAGCAATTGGTTCATACTTCTTAACGCAATTCAGCTTTTTCAACCCTCACGCAATACATGAGCGCAAGCTAGCCATGGATATAACACTATAGGTGGAATAGAATATGATGATGGTATATGGAGAAGACAAAAAGGGAGAAAGTCTCACATCGACGCGGCTAATCAACGGGCTATGGAGATGCCCATCAATTGATGTCAATGCGAGGAGTAGGGATTGCCATGCAACGGATGCACTAAGAGCTATAACTGTATGAAAGCTCAAACTGAAAACTAAGTGGGTGTGCATCCAACTTGCTTCCTCATGAAGACCTAGGGCATTTGAGGAAGCCCATCGTTGGAATATACAAGCCAAGTTCTATAATGAAAAATTCCCACTAGTATATGAGAGTGACAACATAAGAGACTCTCTATATGAAGAACATGGTGCTACTTTGAAGCACAGGTGTGGAAAAAGGATAGTAACATTGCCCCTTTTATTTTTATTTTTATTTTCTTTTTTTCTTTTTTCTTCTTTTTGGGTGGGCTTATTTGGCCCCCTTTTTTATTTAGGCTTCTTTGGCCTTTCCCTCTTTTTTTCCTTTTTTCTTTTTTATGGGGCAATGCTCTATAATGATGATCATCACACTTTTATTTACTTACAACTCGATATTACAACTCGATATTACAACTCGATACTAGAACAAAGATATGACTCTATATGAATGCCTCCGGCGGTGTGCCGGGATGTGCAATGATCTAGCGTAGCAATGACATCAAAAAACGGACAAGCCATGAAAACATCATACTAGCTATCTTACGATCATGAAAGGCAATATGCCAATGAATGCTCAAGTCATGTATATGATGATGATGGAAGTTGCATGGCAATATATCTCGGAATGGCTATGGAAATGCCATGATAGGTAGGTATGGTGGCTGTTTTGAGGAAGATATAATGAGGCTTATGTGTGATAGAGAGTATCATATCACGGGGTTTGGATGCACCGGCGAAGTTTGCACCAACTCTCGAGGTGAGAAAGGGCAATGCACGGTACTGAAGAGGCTAGCAATGATGGAAAGGTAAAAGTGCGTGTAATCCATGGACTCACATTAGTCATAAAGAACTCATATACTTATTGCAAAAGTTTATTAGCCCTCAAAGCAAAGTACTACTACGCATGCCCCTAGGGGGATAGATTGGTAGGAAAAGACCATCGCTCGTCCCCGACTGCCACTCATAAGGAAGACAATCAAAGAAACACCCCATGCTTCAAATTTGTCACACAACGGTTACCATACATGCATGCTACGGGACTTGCAAACCTCAACACAAGTGTCTCTACAATCCACAACCACCCACTAGCATGACTCTAATATCACCACCTTTATATCGCAAAACTATTGCAAGGAATCAAACATATCATATTCATCGATCTACAAGTTTATGTAGGATTTTATGACTAACCATGTGAATGACCAATTCCTGTCATCTCTCTAAATTGATATAAGTGAAGCAAGAGAGTTTAATTCTTTCTACAAAAGATATGCCCACGCTCTAACAATTATAAGTGAAGCAAAAGAGCATTCTACAAATGGCGGTTTTCTATGTGAAGATAAACACGCAATCCAAACTTCAAATGATATAAGTGAAGCACATGAAGCATTCTATAAAGCCATACTCAAAAGATTTAAGTGAAGTGCAATGAGCATTCTATAAATCAACCAAGGACTATCTCATACCAGCATGGTGCATAAAAGAAAAATGAAAACTAAATGCAAAAGACGCTCCAAGACTTGCACATAATGCACGAACAAAATGAATCCGAAAACATACCGATACTTGTTGAAGAAAGAGGGGATGCCTTCCGGGGCATCCCCAAGCTTAGATGCTTGATTCTCCTTGAATATTTACTTGGGGTGCCTTGGGCATCCCCAAGCTTGATCTCTTGCCTCTCTTCCTTTTCCTCATATCGAAACCTCCTCGATTAGACACTTCATCCACACAAAACTTCAACAGAGAAATCGGTAAGATCCGTTAGTATAATTAAGCAAATCACTACTCTAAATACTGTAGAAAACCAATTCATATTTTGTTTTTGCATTGTGTCTACTGTAATATAGCTTTTCCATGGCTTAATCCACTGATATAAATTGATAGGTTCATCAAAACAAGCAAACTATGCATCAAAAACAGAATCTGTCAAAAACAGAACAGTCTATAGCAATCTGAACATTCACCATACTTATGTTACTCCAAAACTTCTACAAAAATTAGGAAAAATAAACAAGTTGTACATAAAGATAGTTCAAAAGGAATCAGAACCATTTGACGTTCCAGTTAAAAATGTAAAATCGAGCACTACAGCCAAAGTTTCTGTCCTGCACCGCACAAACCAGCAAGCATTGTAAACATCCTAAAGGCAAACCTTGGCACATTATTTTTATAATACAATGGAATTATACAAGGGTATAATTATTTTTTATGAAAAGTTTCTGTAATCAAGATTCACAAAGTTTCCGTGAGCATGAACAAAGTTCAAGGAGCTCTCCCACTTCAACAATGATTGTCTCTCTTACTTTCACTTTCCTTTTTGAAAAGTTTTTGGTTCCCCTCTTTATTTTTTTGCTTTTTAAACTATATAAAATCACTCAACAGAAATAAATGACTCTCTAAAACTTCCGGGTTGTCTCCCTGGCAGCGCTTTCTTTAAAGCCATTAAGCTAGGCATATAGTGCTCAAGTGATGGATCCACCCGGATCCCAAGGTATATCAAAGCCAATTTTAATTAACAATGATTTGTAATTTAGTAGCGAGCACAAAGTAACATATATCATGCAACAACGAAGTCTAACTCTCTTCCTATGCATCGGCATTTCATAAAAGAACAATTCATGCACACCAAGTAAAGGCCAATGCATAGTATAAGCAGTTTCTCGCGATTCCATCGTGTTGGAAACATAAAGAGGTGGAGATGTAGTTCCTCTCTCATAATAATTGCAAGTAGCAGCAGCAAGCACATGCATATTATATCTATCAAAATCATCATGTGCAACGGTAGAAGGCAACCCATCAATATAATCCTTAGTAAGCACAAACTTCTCCGATATAGTGTAGTAGGGAGAATTCAAAAAGATAATAGAACTATCATGCGTGGGTGCAATAGCAACAATTTCATGTTTAACATAAGGAATTATAGCAAGTTCATCTCCATAAGCATAATTCATATTGGCATCTTGGCCACAAGCATAGCAAGCATCATCAAAAAGGGATATTTCAAACAAATTCAAGGGATCATAGCAATCATCCTTCGATAAGCATGAAGGGGAATTAAACAATGTATGAGTTGAAGAGTTACTCTCATTAGAAGGTGGGCACGGGTAGCTAATCCGCTCTTCCTCCTTTTATTCTTCGCTCTCCTCATCATCTTTTTCATCCAATGAGCTCACAGTTTCATCAATTTCGTCTTCCATAGCTTCCTGCAAAGTATTAGTCTCTTCTTGGAGAACAGAGACTTTCTCAATAAATGAATTAATATAGTAATTGTATTCATAATTTTCATAGCAATATCTAAGTATAGCAAGAGTTTCTGGTCTATAAACTGAATCATCAAAATCATCAAATGCTTTAAACATAGATATAATCTCATAAGCACCCATAAAAGCAACAAATTCTTCTATTTGTTCCCCATCATAGTAATCATAGATACCATTAGCATAAGAAGCTAAGGTTTCATTATCATTAAATTCGCATGAAAAGGGAAGGTGTGGAGCCTTCATCCTAGAGCAACAAGTATAATCATATCTCAAGCATAGTTGCCTAGCATACCAATACAACATAGAAATTTGATCCCATAATAGTTTCCCTTTTTGTGTCAAGCGATAATCCCTAAAGTATTCACGTTGATCAAACATTACACCCATAACATAGTTGAATGGGGTTTTCTCAGGATTATTAAAGTAGTACATAATGTCTTTCACATAACAAGCATCGAGGGTTTTAGGAGGTTCCCCATCTCCATGAGCAGCAAGTACACCTAATTTTTTTGGTATTTTGTGTTCCATATCCATAACTAAAGATAGAGAACAACTAAGAACTGCAAATAAGAATTACTTAATGATAAAGCAAACAAGCACACACGAGAATATTCACCCCACGCTATGACTCCCCGGCAACAGCGCCAGAAAAAGGTCTTGATAACCCACAAGTGTAGGGGATCGCAACAGTTTTTGATAAGTAAGAGTGTCGAACCCAACGAGGAGCTAAAGGTAGAATAAATATTCCCTCAAGTTCTATCGACCACCGATACATCTCTACGCACGCTTGACGTTCGCTTTACCTAAAACAAGTATGTAACTAAAATTACTTTGTAGGTGTTGTTGGATAGGTTTGCAAGATAATAAAGAGCACGTAAATAAAAGCTAGGGGCTGTTTAGATAAAGATGCAATAAAGTAAATATAGCGAGTGTGGAAAAGTGGTGGTAGGAGTGGTGAAATTGCCCCTAAGCAATTGACTATGTTACTAGACCGGTAATCACTATTGCAATTCTATTTGAGGGAGAGGCATAAGCTAACATACTTTCTCTTCTTGGATCATATGCACTTATGATTGGAACTCTAGCAAGCATCCGCAACTACTAAAGATTCATTAAGGTAAAACCCAACCATAGCATTAAAGCATCAAGTCCTCTTTATCCCATACGCAACAACCTACTTACTCGGGTTTGTGTTTCAGTCACTCACGCAACCCACTATAAGCGAATCATAAACATATTGCAACATCCTACAGCGGGAATCCCTCACGCTTGCGTGACACGGAGGGCACCATAGGACAGCACCAATAATAAAACATGCAACTCAAACCAATCATAGCAATTCATCAATCACCGATAGGACAACAGAAATCTACTCAGACATCATAGGATGGCAACACATCATTGGATAATAATATGAAGCATAAAGCACCATGTTCAAGTAGAGGGTACAGCAGGATGCGGGAGAGTGGACCGCTGAATATAGAAGGGGGAAGGTGATGGATATGTTGGTGAAGATGACGTCGGTGTTGGTGAAGATCGCGGTGATGATGATGGCCCCCGGCAGCGCTCCGGCGCCACCGGAAGCAAGGGGGAGAGAGGCCCCCTTCTTCTTATTCTTCCTTGACCTCCTCCCTAGATGGGAGAAGGGTTTCCCCTCTGGTCCTTGGCTCCCATGGCTTGGGAGGGGCGAGAGCCCCTCCAAGATTGGATCTATCTCTCTGTTTCTGCGTTCCCAGATTCTACCCCTTCACCATTTCTTTAATATCCGGAGATCCGTAACTCCGATTGGGGTGAATCTCTCGCCCAGATTTTTCTCATAAAATTAGCTTTCTTGCGGCAAAAGAAGGGCATCAACTGCCTTATGGGTGGCCCACAAGAGGGTCAGGCGTGCCGGGGGGGGGGCTGTCTTGTGGCCACCTCGGGCTCCGTTTCACGTTGATTCTTCCTCCGGAAAATCCCAAATATTCCAAAATAATTCTCCGTCCGTTTTTATCCCGTTCGGACTCCGTTTGATATTGGTTTTCTGCGAAACATAAAACATGCAACAAACAGGAACTGGCACTGGATCAATATGTTAGTCCCAAAAAATAGTGTAAAAAGTTGCCAAAAGTATATGAAAGTTGAATAATATTGACATGGAACAATCAAAAATTATAGATACGGCGGAGACGTATCAGTTTTTAGTTAAGTTTAACCATGGTGGTTATTTCCTTGGGCAAGGTAGCAATCGTTCCTATGTGAATGGTCATGAACTGTGGTATGATGAAGTAGATGCAGATACTTGGTCTCCAATCACGGTTGAAAACTTAGTTGAAGAGATAGGATGGAAGATGGCAGGCAGGATGAAGGTGTATTACTGCATTCCCATTCTGTCAATCAACAGGAATGGGTTGAGAGAAATTAGAGGAGATAGGGACACAAATCAGATGCTAACATTTGTGTCACTAGGGCATTACTCATTTAGTTTGTACCATGATCATGATGACAGTTTGAATGCAAACTTGATAGAGGATGATGTGGTCAATTTCCCAATAAGGCAGCTACCTGAAGTGCTTAGTCCTAGCAAGAGTAAACCAAATGAGCCACAAATTGCATATATTGATGTTGAGCCTGAAGATGCAAATGTGCCTCACCCAATTCCTATACAGGTAGTTTATCCTCCAGAGCATGCATAAGATGATGGTGTAAGCAACTTTGTGTTTGCAAAAAGGAAAGCATCTTATGTGAGTGAAGATGTAAGTGTGGAGGAGCCAGGTGTGATTCAGCCTACACCAAATGGTGGTGATGATGATGTTGAAGCTGAAGGTGAAGGTGGTAGAGGAAGATACTGCAAAATAAAAAACAGACAATGCAACTCATCTGGAGGAGCAAGTAATGAAATGGAAACAAATGAGAGTGATTCAGATGACTTTGACTTTGATCCTGGGGCCATAGTGGACTCTGATTATGATATTAGTGATGGTGATGATGATCTGCATGCTGATAATGTGGATATGGATGAGCCTGAAGACATAAAGTTGAAAGAGAAGCAGAAGCAACAATAAAAGAAAGTGCCTGTTAAAGCAAATGAGAAAGAAGCACATGAGCCAGTAGCACATGATCCTGAAGATGAGTTGTATGAGTCAGAAGGAGATGATCTATGGGCCCCTGATTCAGATGATGAATAAATTTACATGAAGTTCAAGGCATTTAGAGCTGAGGACCTGCACTGCCCCAAATTTCATGTTGGGCAAGTTTTCCAGACAGTTGGGTTACTCAGGAAAGCACTCAAGGAATACAGTTGCAAGAACAGAGTTAATGTGAAGATCCCTGTAAATGATAAGAAAAGGGTGAAGGCAACTTGTGATGAGGATTGTACTTGGTACCTTTGGGCCTCTTATGATAATAGGACAAAGTGTTTCATGGTGAAGAAATATGTGCATGAACACACATGTACCAAGAAGTGGAAGATCAAGGCTTTCACTGCTCCTTTCTTAGCACATAAGTACCTTGAGAGCAGACCAAGATATGAATCTGAGGAACTTTTCAAGAGTAGTTCAGAAGGAATGGCATATGATACCATCTTTTCAAGAGCAGCAGCAAGAAAAAGAGCAGACAGGGTTGCTGCTGCTGAGGCTAGGAAGGAGGAATTGAGGCTAATAGGTATTGCTCTAGGCAAGAGGCCTGCAGGTGCACAACTTGATTCAGATGATGATCTTGTGCTTCCCAGCAAGACCAAAAGCACTTCTATGTTTGACATCTTCAGATGATGTACCTACTGTGTAGCATCCTTTACTTCCTAAGCATGATGTAGTAGTATGTGACTGATGAGAAATGTTTTAATTGATCCATACTGATGTGTACACATGAGTATGTATCAATTGTTGATCATTTTGTAACTGAATGCACTTGTTGGTACTTCCCAGATATGGATTGTTGGTTATGCTTATGGTTTTCTCCCTGAATGCACTTGTACACAGATGGTCAAATGGTCAAATGTACAGCAAGATGATAACAACATCAAATAGCATAAAAATGATATGACAACAACATGATATGATGATCTCTACATATGGAGCCAAATTTAAAACAATACAGAGGCCAGCCAACTCGCTTGTAGAATGCTCCCTCGATTGGTTCCTTTGCTAGCCGTTCAATCATGGTTGACCAATTCTTTTTTTGCGTCCTGCCCGTCGGATCATCGCGTCTTGCATCACGTCTCGTTTTGACCGGCCGATGAAAACAATGGGGCGAATGACTTGTGGGCTCATGGCGAAGGGCGATAGGCTGGGTCAAACATTTCTGGGTGTTCGCGCGGCCTCTCCTCATGCGCCGCGTGCGCGCGTCGTGCGCTCCCGCTTTTGCCGTTCGCTCTTTGGCTGGTTGGCACCCGACTTATGCACCCAATTTCTGCACCCGCAGCTATGCTGTACCGGTGACGGGTGGGCATGTGTTGCCCTTTGTCCCGCTCATCGGCTGCACTAGCTGCATGTCACATGGTGTGGTTTAGTTTCTGCAGGTCAACCATTTTTGGTGGGTCATTCCCCATGTCGTGGGTTGCGGGGATAGAGCGGAGGGGTCAGCCGGTGCGTGTGCACCCGGCTTCTGCACCTGCGGATTCTTTCCTCCGTATGACTTGTGGGCCAGGTTCGTCTGTGGTTCTGCACGTCGGCGAGTGGTGTTCGTTCGGTCCGTGTCCAGTCGCTTCGTCCGGGTTGGAAGGAGTTGTTGGGCTGCACTGTGGGCTGCATGGTGCCTAGCTGATTCCCTCCGCTGGGTCATGTCTCATCCTGTGGTGTACCCATTGGCCATTGTCATTCTCTCCGGTCTTTCGTCACCATTTTTTTGCCGCACGCCGCTGCTCAAGGGCCAGTGTAGACGGACGGTCCCATTTGTCTGTTGGATGGGTGTATGTTGCGTGTGTCTGCCCCTCCCTCGCTGCCAGCGTACTGTGGTTGATGCACGGCTCGACCACACCGACGTGCGAGCGCCACAGCATGGTCGCGCGCGATAGGGCCCCTGAGGATGAGGCATGCACATCCATGATCCTGGTGACGGCTGGAGGGTAGCCCCGGGAGCTGCAGTTCGTGCTGGTGGCGGAGCGGTGGATGGTGGTGGCCTTGGTAGGGGGCACCGTGGGATGAGGATGAACGCGATGGCCGGTGGGGGCACCGCCGGGGGCAGATTGGGGCGGCGAGCGAGCGGGAGAACACACTCCTGTCCTTTGGCCGCGCCGCCGACCACGTGGCGGTCGCCATCGTTGAGTTCGACGTCCAGGTATATAGAGACATAAATGAAGCTAGACTCCGCTTGAATTTCCCATCATTAGTTCGCAATTGATACGCTACTAGCTTGTTTAAGCTTGGACTCTCGTCGGCTCGTCTCGCTTCCTTCGACTATACTCTGCTGCGATCTATTGTGATGACCCTTGTTTGCTCGATGGGCGACGTTGGTTGAGGTTCATCCTGCTCGTATTCTTGTGTTTTTCACCTTACCTCTCTCTTTGCTTCGCCTACTAATCTCGCATGCTTGGGCTCATTTTGTCCATGCGTAGTTTTTTTTGACTTGCCGTTGTCACCTACGTCGACGCGTGTGTCTTTCTGTCCTTCGCGTTCAGGTTTGGGCATGCCACTTCTGCTCGCCTATAACCTGTTCGATGAAATGCGTTTGTGGTAACATTTGTTCTTCGGTTTAGTCTGTTTTTTCGTTTTCTTCCTTCCTAGCTCTGGTAAATAGGTTGTTCTTTTCCTTTCCTAAACCGCGAGTGTTTCCTGCTTCCATCTGCATCTTTGCATGCCGTGGTTGTTTTCTGATCGATTCTTTTCTATATTTCGCAGGTTGTACGATCTCGCCCGTTGCTGTGTCAATGTTCTGCTGGTTGCTTCGTCTCTGTTTTACTCATCAAGGTTTGCTGATATCCCCTTTGTCTACCTTCCTATTTTGCTTTCTTTATGTACGATCATGTTGGCTATCCTACTGGTTGTTTCTGTATGTATTATCATGTTATCTTAGCCTACTAACCGTTTGAATATATTTAGTTGTCTTTCTAACAATAGCCCATCAAGCTAGCAATATTTCATAAGCAACACTTATTATACTAGAGATTGATGAGTATGATATAAATAGCGTAATTAAATAGCTGCTGTGATATGGAAAATTCATGTATTTTCTGTTGCTGTTCAAGAGTATGCTTGTTAAGAGTTTCAGTTGCCATGGTTCCCTGAACAAGATTCAGTTTTACATGGATTATTCTGGATAAATTCAAGTTATTTGTGTTGGGACACCTAAGCTAACCTTCATACCTTTCTATTTAGGAGATGGCAGCAGTATATACAAAATATATCATAGTTATTTGTAGAGTCCATTCTTGATAGGAACAGAACCGTTATAGCTGATGTCAACACGTCAAGGTGAGTTTCAGCCAATCCTTCTTCACTCCTCTCCCCCTCTCTCCCTAACTCTGCAACTCTGCAAGCTTATGTAGTGTGCTCTGCTCCAATGATTTTTAATTGTTGTAAATAAATATCTCCCTTTTCATTTTCTATGCTGAAAGGAATGGTAATGCTTATGTTTTACTATTTGTAAAATTAACATATGCCAGTTGGCTTCTTCAGGTGGCTTATTGTTGATTTTATTTTCTTGTCCGCCTCTATGAAATTTTTGAAGGACTTGTTAATCCAATGGATTCTGATGCACGATGTTGAATTAGATATGGCTGCCAGTATGCAGGCCATCTTGAGTGTCTCACCTAGATCAATGGGAACAAGAAAGTACACATATTAGGAAACTGAAATGTGACAACACTTATTTTCATCTAGATGACTGCCAGTATGCAGGATGTTGAATCTTTGTCAGAATAGCGTACCTAAACAGTTGCTTGTTCGTCTAGAGTAAACACCCAGCTATAAGAATGGGTTGACAACACTGATTGACTCTATTGGCGCTTCAATGTTATCCAGATTCATCATTTTTTGCCATTGATTTTCCACATGGTATTTCAGAGGCTTCTTATTAGTGACTTCCAATTAGTGACTCCAACTTCCATACAAAGCATGAGTGAAATTCTTGTTTCAAATATTGATATGTTGATTACGGACACTAATTAACACTGTGACCTTGATGTTTGATAGAATTGCATCAATGAATTTCTTGTTTTCTTGTTACTTGCTTTGCTCAATGTATATCTTGGTCTGTTATTGCGTGACTTTCCAAATGTAAAACTGAGGCTTTTTGGCCTTGGTAATTTTGATTCTTGTCATGTTCAGGATTCAGACGGTTTTGAAACCACATTTATAGTTTTTCTTGGTATTTAGGTTTGAGTTCTACAATAACAAAATCGATGATTGTTTACTTATGGATGGTAATATATTTATTTTCATTGGTTTTGAAGTTATAAGAAGGTCACCATGACAACTGGTGTTAAGGTTTAGTAGTTCTACTCATTTTTATTCTTTGAGATACTCCTCCAATGCAATTTATTTTCATTGGTTTTGAAGTTATAAGAAGGTCACCATAACAACTGATATTAAGGTTTAGTAGTTCTACTCATTTTTTATTCTTTGAGATACTCCTCCAATGCAATTTTGATGCAACATTGGATATTTTCACAACTTTAACCAATGCTTTTGTCTTGTTTCAGTGTGTTTATTTGCCATCTTTATGTGCTCAGGGCCAAAAGAATTGTGAATCTTGCAGTTTAATAGACGTACATGCTACAACATGGTAAAAAATAAGGGGAGCTTTTAGACGGCCTCTAGGTTATCAGATGAAATCCGGTTAAACATAGCCTCTAGGTTATCTCCCTTTTTTGTATAAATTTGGCTCCACAATTGCCTTGACAATAGCTAGATTCTAGAACAAGCCTGCTATGAATAATTGCATTGTTACTTCAATGAAAAGTTCCTGGGCATTCTATGTGTCCCTCTGAACTTGGTTGAAAGTATTCCTTTTGTTATCCAGTTTCTCACTAAGCATGTTACCTTTGTTCCTGAATTTTGCCTACAGTTTATGTATATTAGACTCACATGATTACTTGATGGTTGATGTTGATTCTACAACTTGGAAAACACACCTAGGATATTCAAGTTGTGTGTGGCGCCCAGGAGAAAGCTTTCTAATCCATTCAACCACTTACGTGAGAATACAGCGCCGCAGGTGACTCATTCACGCAAGAACTATTGTTAAGTTTTCCCTTTTCTCCTTTGATTCTACAAGTCGCAAAGGAGTGAAGGGTAGAAAATATTTCCATTCTCGTTGAATTAGTGGGATTGTCACCAAGTAAGTGGTCTAGATGTTTCTATTTTAGAGCAAGAAGCCAAATCAGCTTGTTCATTGTAAATCTTAAAAAACTTGTTGTTTATTGTCACTTCCATATTGTTATAAACTTTTGCTGCTGGTATGGTACTTTTCAATCTTGGTCTGCCCTTCCATTGCAGCAATGTCCTTGTTTCTTCACTTGATTTCTCGTTTCATGTTTGCACCTCTATTGAAGTAGAAAACACACGTCATAAACATTGTTTGTTCAGTTCCCTTCATAAAAGAAGAGATGGCTATAGAGAGTGGCTCCATCACTGAGAGATGACAAACGTTGTGCAAGGCATTGTTTGTTCAGCTACTTTAAAAAATGAAGGAATTATAGTGTATCTGACCTATAAAGGGGTTGTGTAGGATAAAATGCTATGGTTCCAGACAAGTGGAAGGGGAGAGACAAAGTGTGACTTGGATTCCTAAGTTCCAGCAAATGTAGCAAAATTGTAGAGAATGTCCGCATTCTGAAAACTTGATCACATAGTTTGAGGCTATGTTTCTTTCAAATTTTATTATTAAGAGGATCCTCATTATTGTCAAATTGTCAAGCATTTATTTTCGAATAACTCTTGGTTTGAAATGGGACCTTGCGCCATGCAACAAGTAATGTTATTATACATCTTAATGTAGACAACAAACCTCCATTCTAAACCAACAATAGAAACATTGAATAAACAAGAATAACGCTAAGTTAATGTGTCAGCGTGCTAACCATATTTTCAATTAAAACAATGTTTCCTTAACTGTTACACAAATATGACTTTTTTCAAGAATAGACTTGTTACACAAATATGATTTTTTTCTCAACCTCATATTTCCCAGCATGATAAACATATTTTCAATATAGCATGATTTAACGCATGGGATTTCTACTACCAATATTGAATATGTCCTTGCAAAATAAAATTATTTTCATCGACAACATGTCATTAGGGGGTCTCTGCGCCATTTGGCGCAACGGGTCAACTAGTATACACAGAAGCCAAATATGATGTACATATGACAACAACATGATAACTTGCACAATATTAACTTCCATTTGATATCAAATATGTCGCAGGACGGCTCGATGGAGGCTTGGTGGCTGGCCTATTTGGTCTCGGCGCTGGGAGAGGCCAGGGGTGCGAAAGGCGGATCCTTTCCACTCGTTTCTGCGGTTGGGTTAGTGGTGGGGCTTGGGGGGCTTGGTGTCAAGGTCTTGGTCTCCGGGGCGGCGGCCCTGGTGGTGGTGGCGTGGTGCTCATGGGCAGAGCTCGTGCCTCGGTGCTGCCCGGCTGCCACGGCCGTGTGAGCGGCGTGGTAGCCGGGGTGTGGCGTTCAGTGGCGGTGAGTATTGGCCGGGGTGAAAACCTACTCTATCTTCGGATGAACTGGCGACGACAAAGATCGCTCCCTTCTTGAAGGCATCATTGCGGCTATCATTGCCCGCCGTGTTGCTCCAGGGGAAACTCTGATCCTTGATCGGGCGGTGGCGGCGCTCCAGTATCGTATCCTTCTTGAAGGCGCCGCCTTGGAGCCCACGGTTCGTCATATGCGGCTTCACTTCTTCGCGGTGTTCACGGCCGAAGCCCCCGGCGGCTCTTGTAGTGCTAGGGAGTGTGTTGCTGTGCTCAACGCCTATGTATCCAGCCTTGGGTGTGTGTGTGTGTGTGTGTGCGTGTGTGGTGGGTGAGTGCGGTTGTATCAGGCACTGTTGGTCTATGCTTTATATATAAAGCGGGGCGAAAGCCTTTTTCGGCAATGTACACAGAATCAACTGGCACAAAAATGATATCTTCATATGACAGCATCAATAGCTTCAACATACCAAATTAACTTCCATTTGCATTAAAAGATTGTCACTTGCTTACATATTGCAAAAGCATTACTTAGAATGCAAAAGATTGTCACTCCAGACTAACAACACTACATCAACTCCAGCTGCAAACTGGAAACTACATAAACTTCAGACTTACAATGCAAAAGCATCACTTCATACTACCAGTTCATCTGCAAACAAACTACATACTGCATCAACTCCATCACTTCATACTACCAGTTCAACTGCATCAACTACACACTGCATCAACTCCATCACTTCTTCACCAGAGACATAGCTAAAAGCACTGCAAGTACAATGAGTGTTGCCACCAATGCCTTCAGCATCACCAAGATTTGATTGGCTAACCCTACGAGTGCCTCTGCTTGATGATTGCTCATTTGAGCTGCAACTCTTCCATCTTCAGAGCCTGGAAGATCAACTGCATATCTTCGATTCCTTGCTCGCATCAGCTCTTCCCTCCTTTCCTCTGCAACTCCTAATGCATGTACGACTTCATTGCCAACCAGAAACTGATTATCCAGCAAGTAGGCAACGTATTCCAACTCCCAATGCCAGAAATGGTCCTGAAGATCAAAAGAAACGAACACACACCAAAAATCACCATCGCAAGATCCACAAAAATCTACCAAAATCAACAAACGCCAATGGATGCAGTCCACTTACACCAACAGGACACCTGTAGAAGACCCAACCCCCGTGCTTCTCCGTGTCCGAGAGGTAGAACTTCACACGAGTGCCGCAAGAAGGGCATCTTATCAGCGGCAGCACCGCCGAACGACCGCCGACCGATGATCAGACTGAGCTTGTCGACATGGCGGAGCGGTGAAGATGGTGGCGGCGGCGGCAAGCTGCAGGAAGAGGGTGGCGACAAGCAGCAGGGGAGGGCGGCGGCAAGCAGCAGTGGGAGGGCATCGGCCTCGGCGGCAAGGAGTGGGGAATTAGGGATTTGGCATGGTGGTGGATGGAATAACCCCCCACGAGCTAATTTACAAAAAAAAACTTGCCTCGGATTGGTCAACAAGTGGTCAAATGGAGAGGCGAGGAGTGGCGTACGGTGAACAATGACCGTAGAATCACATGTAGACGTATTGAGTGACCGTATTGACCGTATTTTGAAGTACAGTGACCAAAGTGTGCTTTTTTTACAAATTCAAGTACCATTGGTGCATTTTACTCAAAGAAAAACTTTTTTTCTTCTTACCTCCTCCTCAAGTAAGCTCCCCGAACTGGGCCTTCGTCCAGAGCCGCAATCCACGGCCCCTTCACATACTACCCCCGAGCCCGACCACTGCACCGCTTTCTCCTTCCGCTTGCTTCGTGTCGCGGAGCCGCAAAGGAAGAACCACGGGCACGGCGCGACTCCTGCCGCCAGCGAGCATCGGCGGCGGCTGCTGCGTCGGAGGTCAGTCCCGTCCAGCTCGTGCCCTCCCCCTCCCCCCGCTCCTCGCTCGCGCTCGCTAACGTCTCGCCATGTCGCTCGGGCGCACGCAGGCAGGCAGGCAGCCGCGGATGCGCCCATTCCGCCCTCCGCTCCAGCGACGTTGAAGGGGTCGACGGCGCGTGCTTCGCTCACCACCCGCTTCTCCTCCGCCTCCCCGCCCGCGTGGGTAAGTGCACTGTCCTCTCCTCCCCCTCTCGCCCCCTCCCTCGGCCGAGACGCGCGTGTGCCCGCCAACCGGAGCACGGCTGGCAGATGGATGATCGATTTTGAGCACGGCTGGCAGTTTCCCTTGGAAGGAGCCGGTACACTGAGCTACGACACAAACTAGGGGTGATTCAGTGTGTAGCAGATTAGGGGGTGATTTGTTGGATAATCTACACACACACACACACTCAAGTTTCAGTTTACAGCACTTGGAATAAACACTGACCGTCAGCGTGTGCTTGTGCACGTACGGGTTCAGAAGTTTCCGTTAGGTGTTTCTCTGTCAGTAGTTTCAGTTAGTTTGTTAGCTAGAAATGCTCGCCTCACCGGGTCATGGGATGGCATGATCGTAGCGGTCTGTGCGGGCAATAGTGGCTTGATCTCAGCTTGGCGTCGTGGGATGGCACGACCAGTAGGCCAGCTGGAGACGTGGGCGTTTTCCTTGTATTTCGGCAGCCATTTTGAGCTAGCCTGATAATAACAGAAGATGCAGAAAAGCTGCAGAACTTGAGCAGCAAAAAACCATCGTCTTCCACCTCTCTCTCTCTCTCAGTCTTGTTCGTCTTGACCGGCCATCTGCAACAACAAGTGGGATCAGAGCCTCGGTGGTGTTTGATCCATCCTGGGTGCCGACGGTGTTTGATCCGTCGGAGAGATGGCCGGAAGCGACGAGGAGAAGGCGCAAAAGAAACTAGAGGAGGAAAAGGCCAAGGCGGAGGCCTCGGAGCTTGGGAAATCCCTGGTCCGTCTCTCCACTGACGAGGGCTCAGGGGTGCGCGTCATTGAGCGCGTCGTGTACAGCGGCGGCGGCGGCGGGCCTCCGATGATGCTCACGCGCACAAACTACTCCGACTGGGCTATGATCACTAAATTGCAGCTGCAGGCGGATGAGCTCTGGCGCGTGGTGGAGACAGGGCAAGGCTCCGATCGCGACGACCGGCGCGCCATGATCGCCCTCCTCAAGGGGGTGCCGCTGGAGCTCATGCGGATCCTGGGCGCCAAGGCCACGGCCAAGGAGGCCTGGGACACCCTGAAGACCATGCGCGTCGGGGTCGAGCGTGTGCGCGAGGCCAAGGCGCAAACTCGCCGATCGGAGTACGAGGCGCTCCGGTACAAGGACGGCGAGGGAATCGAATCGTACGTGATGCGGCTCAGAACGATCATCGACAACCTGCAGTCACTGGGCGATCCCGTGGATGAGCATAAGGCCGTCCTCAAGGTACTCCGGACTGTGCCGCGCCAGTACCGCGAGATGGTCGTGGCAATTGAGTCGCTCGTCGATACCAAGCTGCTCTCCCTCGAGGAACTTTGCGGCCGGCTCCTTGTCATCGAGGAGCGAGAGCGCGAGGAGACACCAGCTCCCGGCACGCAGCTGCTGTACACCATCGATCAGTGGCGGGCGCACGAGAAGCAGCTGGACTAGGGAGGCACGTCCTCAGGCTCTGGAGCGGGGTGTGGACGCGGAAATGGCAAGCAAAGGAACCCCCAAGGCGGGGGTGGCCGTGGCCATGGTGGTGGCCGCGGCAGCGGCGGTCCGGCGACGCCCAAGCGAAAGGGCAACTGCCGCTACTGCGGCATCCCAGGCCACTGGGCCAAAGAATGCTGCAAGAAGGAAAGGGAACAGCGGGAGCAGTCGGAACAACAGCTAACGTTGCCCAGGTCGACGTCGAGCAGCCGGGCTTGCTGCTAGCCACCTGCGCGGTGGTGAGCGGCGAGAGCGCGAACGGCGGCGCACGTGAAGCGGGTACGGAGATCTTCCTCAATGAAGCACGGGTCGTCCCCGTGGCGACGGACGACGACCGCTGGTACCTCGACACCGGCGCCAGCAATCACATGATAGGGCGCCGTGACATGCTCTTGGAGCTCGACGAGACAGTACGAGGTATAGTTCATTTTGGTGATGGCTCTGTTGTGCAGATCTGTGGACGCGGCGTAGTGCTGTTTTCGTGCCGCAGCGGAGAACATCGGGCACTCGCAGACGTGTACTACATCCCACAGCTGCGCACGAGCATTGTCAGCATCGGTCGACTTGATGATAACGGGTGCAGGACCGTCATTGAGGAAGGCGAGCTCTGTCTGTACGACAGGTAGAAGCTGCTACTGGCTCGAGTGCGGCGGACGAGCAACCGGCTTTACGCCGTGGCTCTGAACTTGGCCGCTCCCGTGTGCCTGCTCGCCGGAGTCCAGGACGAGGCCTGGAGGTGGCATGCCAGGTTCGGCCACCTGCATTTCCGTGCGCTGCACGAACTCGGGGTGAAGACCATGGTGCGCGGGATGCCATTGACCGCGCACCTCGACCAGTTTTGTGAGGGCTACACCATTGGGAAGATGCACCGGACGCCCTTCCCGTGCGCGTCGGTGTACCGCGCCAAGGGCGCACTCGAGCTTGTTCATGATGATCTGTGCGGGCCAATCACTCCGGCGACAGCCAGTGGTAACAAGTATTTCCTGTTGCTCGTTGATGATTTCAGTAGATACATGTGGCTTGAGGTACTAAAGAGCAAAGATGAGGCATTTCGCTACTTCATGAAGATTAAGGCGCTGGCGGAGACACAGGGCAACACCAAGCTCTGGGCGTTCCGCACGGACAGGGGAGGCGAGTTCACGTCGAACGAATTCGCCTCCTACTGCGAGGAGATGGGGATCCAGGGGAACACGACCACGCCCTATTCTCCCCAGCAAAATGGAGTGGTTGAACGGCGGAACCAGACGGTCGTGGAGATGGCGTGCAGCCTCCTGAAGGCCATGGATGTGCCGTGCATGTTCTGGGGCGAGGTCGTGCGCACCGCGGTGCACATTCTGAACCGGTCGCCAACCAGGAGCCTACAGGGCATTACTCCATACGAGGCGTGGCGCAAGAAAAAGCCGGCGGTGGACTACTTCCGCACCTTCGGATGCATCGCGCATGTCAAGCTCGTCGGCCCCAACATGACCAAGCTGGCGGATAGATCGCGCCCGGGGATTTTCCTCGGATACGAGCCGGGCACAAAGGGCTATCGGGTGTACGACCTGGTCGGCAAGCGCTTGTTCATCACACGGGACGTACATTTTGAGGAAGACCGGCGCTGGAACTGGAGCAAGGACGGTGGCGAACCGGAGCACGCCCGTGAGTTCACGGTCGTATACACCGATGTGGGTGTGCCCGTGACAACCACCTACTCTGTCTCGCCGGGCGCAGCGGTGCCACCACCCGCGCTTTCATCACCGACTGCATCAAGCTCGCCGTCGTTGCCGAGCACGCCGGCCTCGCCAAGCTCACCACAGACGCCCATGTCGGGCGGGTCCGCTGTGGGCACGTCAAGCGTGGAGAGGACGCCAGTCTCAGCGGGTGCAAGTCCATGCACACCAGCAAGATTCTATGATCCGGAAAACGGGTGGGTGACTCCGCCCACCGGCGAGGACTTCGACGCCGAGGGGGTGCCCGTCCGTTTCAAGAATATGGAGTACGTCATCGACCATGCACCGGAGTGCACTTTGGAGTACAACGGCCTTTGTCTCTCTGCTGCAGAGGAACCCGCGTCTGTCGAAGATGCACTGGATGAGCCTGCCTGACACAGCGCAATGGAGGCAGAGATGGACTCGATCCGCTCCAACAACACCTGGTCTCTTGCCTCCCTGCCCGCCGGACACCGCACCATTGGACTGAAGTGGGTGTTCAAAGTGAAGCGCGATCCAGATGGAAATATTGTGAATCACAAAGCTCGTCTAGTGGCAAAGGGATATGCACAGAGACGGGGGTGGATTTTGATGAAGTGTTCGCTCCCGTAGCCCGTCTAGAAACAGTGAGACTGTTGCTTGCAGTGGCAGCGCAACGGCGGTGGTCAGTTCATCACATGGATGTGCGATCTGCTTTTCTGAATGGGGAATTGCAGGAAGAAGTATATGTGCATCAGCCCGCAGGTTTCATCGACAGCTGCAATCCTAGCAAGGTTCTGAAGCTGCAGAAGGCTCTATATGGACTCCACTAGGCACCCCGAGCATGGAATACCAAGCTGGACACTACCCTGATTTCCCTTGGTTTTGAGAAGCGTAAGTTGGATCATGCCCTGTACAAGCGTGGAAAAGGAAATGATCATCTGCTAGTTGGGGTGTACGTTGATGATCTGATCATCTCTGGGTCCTCTGAAGATGCTATCAAGCAGTTCAAGCAGCAGATGCAGGACATGTTTCAGATGAATGATCTTGGTCTCCTGATTTACTATCTGGGTTTAGAAGTGAAGCAGGACAAGGATGGAATCAGTGTTTGCCAGTCCAGCTATGCTAAGAAGATTCTGGAAGATGCTGGCATGGATGAGTGCAATGCCAGTCATACACCACTAGAAAATCGCCTGAAGTTGAGGAAGAATCAGGGAGGAGCAGTGGATGCAACTGAATATCGAAGTCTCATTGGGAGCCTGCGGTACCTGGTAAATACACGACCAGATATTGCATATGTAGTGGGGCTTCTAAGCCGTTTCATGGAAGCACCAGGAAAGGAACATTGGATAGCAATCAAGCAAGTTCTGAGATACATCAAGGGCACTCTTAATCTTGGGTGTATCTACAGAGCAGAAGGGGAAACTGTTCTCACTGGTTTTAGTGACAGTGACCATGCAGGAGATCTTGATGACAGAAAAAGTACCATGGGTATTGTGTTCTTCCTCGGTTCAGGTGCTATTACTTGGTCCTCCCAGAAGCAGAAGGTGGTTGTAAAATCTTCATGCGAGGCCGAGTATATAGCAGCAGCAACAACAGCAAGTCAGGCTATGTGGCTGAGCAGACTGCTTGCTGAAATGCTAGGTACAAAGGTTCAGAAGGTCAAGCTGCGTGTTGGCAACAGATCTGCAATCGAACTGAGCAGAAATCCGGTGCATCATGAAAGGAGCAAGCACATTGACCTCAGGTATCACTATATCAGAGAGTGTGTTGAGCTGGGGCGAGTGGATGTCGTCCATGTCAGAACCGGAGACCAAGTTGCAGACATTTTCACAAAATCCCTTGGAAGGAGCCGGTACGCTGAGCTACGGCACAAACTAGGGGTGATTCAGTGTGTAGCAGATTAGGGGGTGATTTGTTGGATAATCTGCACACACACACTCAAGTTTTAGTTTACAGCACTTGGAATAAACACTGACCGTCAGCGTGTGCTTATGCACGTACGGGTTCAGAAGTTTTAGTTAGGTGTTTCTCTGTCAGTAGTTTCAGTTAGTTTGTTAGCTAGAAATGCTCGCCTCACCGGGTCATGGGATGGCATGATCGTAGCGGTCTGTGCGGGCAAAGTAGTTGCTTGATCTCAGCTTGGCGTCGTGGGATGGCACGACCAGTAGGCCAGCTGGAGACGTGGGCGTTTTCCTTGTATTTCGGCAGCCGTTTTGAGCTAGCCTGATAATAACAGAAGATGCAGAAAAGCTGCAGAACTTGAGCAGCGAAAAACCATCGTCTTCCACCTCTCTCTCTCAGTCTTTGTTCGTCTTGACCGGCTATCTGCAACAACAGATTTCAGTTTGATTAGATGAATCGATGATTTGTAGTTCATATTGGATGAGCGATTGCTGCTGGATATGGTCCTGGAATGATCCTGTCGCTGTCTGTCTCGCTGTATCGGTGTGTGCACGCCTCTTGTGGTTGTTCTGCTGCAGTGCTGCTTCAGTTCCAGGCCTCCGCACTGGCTGAAGTGTCCGCGGTAGCATGCTAAGGTTCTGGGTCAACTCTGTCGGGTCCTTGAGGTTTGCTGCTCTGCTGCTGTGTGCCTTTATGTCTGCTCAGTCTGAATCAAGTGAAGTTCATCTGCTCGTTTGGTATGTGTGTCACTCTGGTTTCCCCACGGCTGAACATAACTGCATTTTGCTGAACTGAAACATGTGGTCGTCCAAGACATTGTCTACCAGCAGTGAGCAACAACTGTGTGTGTGCGCAATAATCCAAGCTTGCTTCTGTGGACAATGCGTTGATTGTTGAGGCCCTTGGTTCCCAGTTTGTGGACAATTTCTGCTTCCTCCATGCGGATGGCACCCGCGGCTAGCTTGTATACCTGCCGCATTTTTTCCTCGAAAAAATGTTCTAAAACCTGCATACTATAGATTTCTTGGAAACAGATCATCACCTTGGATGCTTCGCTCACTTTAAGATCTAGCTAAACTTAATTATTTTCTTTTTGTGTAGATTGCTGACAATGGGGAACAAGAAAAAAAATGTCAAAATGTTTTCAGGGAAACACCATATGATATATCAGACCTAACAAATCGAAGAACAGTTCAATTTTTGTTTGTGAGTGCTAATGTTTTTTTGCGTCCTTGCCAGACTGGAAAAATAATTCTGACTGGTTAGCAGGTAATTTAGTTCTGAACTTGCCTTTTTAAGATACTGGTTAGCATGATAACTTACTGACCGAAAAAAGTTGTCGGAACAGCCAACAAAGGATCTAGTTTTGAAGCTCTCGTCGTGACAGATTTTTATGTGAAAACTATTTTGGATTGGACCGACGGTTTGAGATACAAAATATTTTGAAGTTTTGAAATAGGGAGGAATTTAAAACGACATTAGTTTTTCTGTCCTCTAGTTTAGTTGCACGTGAGGAGAAGGTTGGAGGTCTATATAAACGACCACACGATAACTTTTTTTTTGCGAGTGAAAAGGGATTTCTCATTACTCAAGGTGGCCTCTCAGTCGAAGCCAGACATACAACAGACTCAATCCCCAAGTGGAACCACACCGCAGTCCGGGGGGGGGGGGGTCATTCGCCCGTAGGAGGCAAGTTCATGGCTACACTTATTTTGTGTACGGCAACAAAGAGTAAAAGAGATCTCCCTTCCAGCGGTAGCCGCTAAGTCTCTAATCTCCTCGACGATGATGCGATGCATCGACTGGTCCTCCACCTTTGCTGTGATCATCGCCACAACCTCCGCGCAGTCAAGATCGACCGTTATTGGCAAGCCGGTCCTATGCAGGGCCAGCTCAAGACCCTCCTTGCATGCAGCAAGTTCCGCTCCCAGGGCACTATCGCATGTGCGCAGCTCTCTACATGCGGTATAGACAATCTCTCATCGGTCATCCCGCAAAATCATGCTGCCTCCTGCCGCACCCGATGCCGCATCAAATCTGCCGTCGGTGTTCAACTTCGTGCCTCCCGGCGCTGGCGCGGCCCATGTCCTCTCCTCCTTGGCCGCCTTAGGTGAGCGGGTAACGAATTGTGGCAGGGAGACCGTCACCTTCCCCTTGACCATGTTAGCGTTCGGGTGTTGTTGGATGCAAAGCAGCAAGGTGATATATCCATGCAGGAACTGCCGTGAAGCCTCAGCTGGGGGCGGTTTCTTGTCATGTGTGATCTCATTCCGCGCATGCCAGATCCTCCACATGGTCATAAGCACAATCATCCTCGTTGCCTCGTCAAGAGGGTCCAGCAGGTTGAAAAGCCACTCCGGGCTAGTGTTCCTGACGTCCTCCACCTTGGGAATCACTAGTAGAAGGGCATACGTTTGGGCCAGATAAGCCCATTAGTCCCGGTTCAGTCACGAACCGGGACCCATGGGCCCATTGGTCCCGGTTCATGAGGCCAGGGGGCCTGCCGGGCCTCGTGGGGGCATTGGTCCCGGTTCGTCTGGCGTCTGGCCCCATTGGTCCCGGTTGGTGGACGAACCGGGACCAATGGGCCTCGCTCCTGGCCCACCACCATTGGCCCTGGTTGGTGGCCTGAACCGGGACCAAAGGGTTGTCTTTAGTACCGGTTCAAGCCACGAACCGGGACCAACGAACCAGCCAGGGAAGAGGGCTTTTGTGTGTAAAACATTAAAAGCAAAAAGAATTTTCATAAAATAAATAAAAAAGCAAAAAAAGAAAAGAAATAAATAATTAGAAACAAAATAAAATAAATAAGTAGAAACATAATTTTTTAATAAATAAGTAGAAACAGAATAAACTTTAATAAAGTAAAATAAATAAACGATAATAAAATAAATAAAAATAGCAACAGTAAGTAGAAATAAAATAAAATAAATAAAGCAATAAAGAAAGAATTTTCATAAAATAAATAAAAAAAGCAAAAATAAAAATAAATAAATCAGTTGAAACAAAATAAACTTTAATAAATAAGTAAAAACAAAACAAACTTTTATAAAACCTCTAGTATTATTGAAACTAAAATTATATAAAATTTATGCAACTAAAACTATCAAAGTATTTTATGTTCAAAATATTAAAAGAAAAAAGAATTTTCATAAAGAAATTTTTTGTTAGAAATTTTAATAGCGAAAAGAATTATCATAAAGAATTTTTTGTTAGAATCTAAAATAACAAAATATGCTTTTGAATATAATGATAAAACACAGTAATATTAAATAGTAGGAAAAAGAATCACTCAAAAATCTATTTTTATAGTAAAGATATTCAAAAACTAGTGATTCACACAAATTCCCAAAAATTCAAATTTAAACTATTCAAATTAGAAAACAAATGGCACTAACAGAAAGTTTATAATTTTTATTACCTAAAAGCAAAAAAAATCACTGAAAAACTAGTAAGTATTTTGCTAGTAGAAACATAATAAAATAGACAAAGCAAAAAAGAAAACAAAAAAATAAAAAAAAATGCCACCTAAAGGGCCACCACAGCCTGAATACGACTAGAAACCCAACCATGGGCCAGGATTTAGGCCCGCGGTAGGCCCAGTAGGCCCACATGCACATAGTGACAGATTAGGCCAAAAGCCTGCAGTTGAGAGGAGCTCGAGAGGGTTGGCGCAGCAGCGCTTATAAACCACTCTCGAGCTCTCTCAACTAGCGAGGTGGGACTAAACTTTTGACGCAGGCATCACATGGCCTTTGGTCCCAGTTGGTGGCACCAAGCAGGACCAAAGGGGGGCATTGGTCCCGGTTCGTGGCACCAACCGGGACCAATGCACCCCTTTAGTCCCGGCTGGTGCCAGCAACCGGGACCAAATGCCTTTGCTTCCCGCCCTTTGGGCTGCTGAAAAGAGACCTTTCACTACAGAATCAGCTACTTTGCCGTCTACCATGGCGGACCGCAAAGGCAGGAACACCGGACGACAAAGGTCTTGGCCGTCCGTCGCGGATGGCAAAAGGCTCCGGCAAAGTAAGAATCGGCAAAGAGCTACTTTGCCGTCTGCTTTCTGAGGCTCCTTTGCCATCAGCAGTTAACGGCAAAGAAAGCAGACGGCAATAAATACGCTGTTAGTCCGTTAGGTGGCTAACGGCAGCCTTTGCCGTCCGCTGCTGTAGGCAAAGCCTTTGCCGTCCGCTGCTGTAGGCAAAGCCTTTGCCGTCCGCCGTTGTAGGCAAACTGACCAAATGGGTCAGCCCACCAGGAAGTACAGGTGGCCGCCGCGTGGCTTCTTTGCCGTCCGCGGCTGTCGGCAAAGGTGGCTTTGCCATCAATGGCTGATGGCAAAGGTCCCGCATTACCTCTTTTTTCTGTTTTTTTAAATCCAACAATTTTCACAGCAAATATATATGACATAAATATATTATATATTTCACATGGCTATTTAACAGCAAACATATGACATATCTAGCACATAACTTTCATCGTACATACATATATAGTTCCATCCATTCATACATACCAAGTTGCACATACACATTGTTCCATCCATACATATTACAATGCAAAGTTTCATCAAGATAGCAAGCTAGAAGAATACTTGAAGAGAATGAAAGAAAAAACAAGCACTCCATCATAGCAAACTAGCTTCCGTGAAGTGAATGAAATCTGCAAAATGGCAAATAAGAAAGTTAGAAAAAGGTGACTAGAAGAAGAAGAGTAGACCAAGAAGTATATGTCATTTATGAGCTAACTTAGGTGAAATGGATAATTTATGAGCTAATTTAGGTGAAATGGATCGTTTTTTAGCTAACTTCGGTGAAATGGATCGTTTATGAGCTAACTTAGTTGAAATGGATCGTTTATGAGCTAACATAGTAAAAAGCATCTTTTTAGAGCTAACCTAGGTGTGATGGGTCATTTTGGAGCTAACCTAGGTAAGATGGGTCATTTTGGAGCTAACCTAGGTGAAATGGATCGTTTTAGAGCTAACTTAGGTGAAATGGATCGTTTATGAGCTAACCTAGGTGAAATGGATCGTTTATGAGCTAACTTAGGTAAAAAGCATCATTTTAGAGCTAACCTAGTTGTGATGGGTCATTTTGGAGCTAACCTAGGTAAAATGGATCGTTTGTGAGCTAACTTAGGTGAAATGGATCATTTATGAGCTAATCTAGGTAAAATGGGCCATTTTAGAGCCAACTTGGGTAAAATGCATCATTTTAGAGCTAACCTAGGTAAGATGGGTCATTTTAGAGCTAACCTTGGTAAAAATGGGTCATTTTAGAGCTAATGTAGGTAAAATGGATCATTTAGGAGCTAATCTAGTTAAAATAGGTCATTTTAGAGCTAACTTGGGTAAAATGGATCATTTATAAGCTAAGTAAGATAAAATGGGTCATTTTAGAGCTAACTTAGGTAAAATGGTCGTTTTTGAGCTAACTAGGCTAATTATGCCATTTTTTACATAAGTAAGCTAAGTACAGATTGTTTTAGAGCTAACATAGGTAAAATGGATGGTTTTGGAGGTCAGTAAGCTTATTAGGTCATTTTGGAGGAAAAGAAGCTAACTCTAAGTCATTATGGTAAGCATATTGGAGGAAATAAAGCTAAGTCTAAGTCTTTATGCATTTGTTAAGCAAAACACTAGAGACACTTACCGTGATCATGGAGGTGTAGTAGCGGGGTGGCTCGTGTCGGTAGGTGGAGAAGGATCGTGCGATGCTTGTCTGGAGTTACGCTGCACCAAAGATCATTTCCAATGTCTCTTTAGCATGATGACACTCAAATGTTAAGACTAGCAAGTAATGCCCATTCAAATTAAACTCACCGTGGTCCTAGGAGCAACCACTGACATCGGTGGAGTGGTCTGACCGGACTTCTCGCACACAGACTACACATTTGGTTTTGACGACTCAGTCATACTAGTTAGTAATGAGACAAACACTACATGAATGTTTTGCCTAATGTGTAGAAAAAACATACCACAAGGAGCTCGTACATGGCCCTTGCCTGCATGTCATTCCGTGCCCTCTCCTCCTCCAACATCTTTGTCATCCTCTCCTCCAACTCCCGCTGCCTCTCCGCCGCCTCCACTAGAAGTTTCTCTATTCTATCTCTCTCACTCTGTATAGCAGCCTGCAACACCACTCCTCGTTACCATTTATAACCATTGATGGAAGCACACACAATGTAATGGAGAAAGATAGCTGAGTACGTATAACTAACCTTGAAGGCGAGTTGGACTGGACATTCACGAGGCCTTATCTCAGGAGCGGAGCTCGACTGGCGCGCCTTGATCTCCGGGAGAGTGCTAGGATAACGGATAAGTCCATCTCCCATGGCTATGGATCCATGGGACCCCCCGCCACCAGATATCATCAGCAGCTCTGTATCAATGGGACCCTGGCTCGGGTTAAAGTCCTCCCCTTTCCTCGCCTTCCCCTGATCTCTATATTTCATGAGCTTGTCATGGGAGGAGATGTTGGTGAAGTTTTTTGGATCATCGAGGTCAGGCGCAGAGAATGCCTTGACTTTCTTGTAAGAGCCAGTGTGGGCCATGGCATACAGGTCGTACACCTATGGCACCTTATCCGCCTTATTGTAGCGTGTCTGAAAGAGAGAAACAAAGTAAATTAGTAATTAAAGGGCTGAAGCTAGCATGATGAATGAATTGCATGAATCATGAAGCAAACCACATACCCAATTCCGCCCGTACTGATATAAGTTGGAGCTGCCTTGATGGTGTGGCACACCTTCCATTTGGGCACGTTTGTCCTTGGCCTTGTTGTGGAGGGCTAGCCATTCTTTTGAGCACCACTCATTAACCAACACCTCCCAACAATCCATCCGATCCGCACACCATCTCGGAGGGGCCTAAGTTAGGAAATAGAAACTTGAGCGCTACGGCTATGAATTACTAAATGAAGGAAGTAAAGTACAAGGCCTTAATAATTACCTTCATGTACTCCTCCTTACTCAGGAACTTCTCGCGGCATGCCGGCTTGGTCTTCTTGATACCACGTGAGGCGTAGTAGTCTCGAACAGCCTGCACCCGAGCCTCGTGCTGTAAGTTCTGTAGTAGGTGCTTGCAGACGTTACCGATAACATTTGCCGCCTCCTCCTCGTATCCCTCCTCACACCTGTAGAATGTCTGCAATCAAATGAGACAATATTGATTAGTACAATTTATAACTAGCTAGTTGAAGATTTTTAATTGTGTAAAGGAGAAATTACCCAGAACTTTCTAATCACCACGTCTGCCCTCGTCTTGCACAAGACACCGTCGATAATCTCACCCGGCGGGGCCGAGGCAGCCAAGTAGTGCTCCCAACTCAATCCAAGCTCTGGAAGCCGACCCTCACCAGGCAACGTGACAAACCCCGGGAAGTTTTGCCGACAAAGAACTCCAAGGATGGAGTTGGGCCGGCGGACACTATGATGGTGGTCCCAACCCCTGCAGCATGACAAGGCCAACACATTATATATTTGAAGAAACGTGAATGCAGAAGGGTACAAAAAGATTAAATGCACTTACCTCTCCCCATCAGGGAAAATCAACCACCTCTGCTCGTGGGTCGCCGGCACGTCCGGGATCCGTGTACAACCACGCTGGTAGACGGTGCCCCCCTCCTCCTCAATATCAGTTGGCTCCCCGCCATCATCAGCATGGCTACTCGGCCCCTCAGGCTGATCCGGCCAGGTACCCCATCCAGACGTGTGTTCTTCCGGGGTCTCGTGGGCCGAACTCTCGTGGCCTGAAGGCCCGTCAACCCGAGACTCGTGGGCCGAAGGCCCGTGGACCGGAGGCTCGTGGACCGGAGTTCGTGTAGCCTCCTCCTCGAACGAGTCCACCCTAGCAGTCATGTGCTCGGGTGGAACAGTTGGGGGTGGCGGCGAGGAAGGCACCCTGGCAGTCACCCTACCTCCTCTCCCGCGACCACGTGCTCCAGCTCCTCTCTTCTTCTTACCTCGTCCCCTGCTCGGCACCGCGGTCGATGAAGAAGGGCCCGGCAGGGTCTCCATACTGTCCAGCAACGCTCAACGGAGAGGTGCATGTGGAATGGAAGACCTCGCACCACGCACCGACGAAGAAGGGTCCTTGGAGCGCTCCCGACCAGCGCCCACCATCTTTCAACACCTGCCATGACAAAGAGTAAATGAAATTAGTACAACATAAAAAATACCGACATGAATAAAAATATGTATATCACTTAAGTGTATCATCATCAAGTACAACATAAAAATTGAATACCTGACACTACGTACTAATAATCTCGATCAGTACCATCAATAAATGCATAATCATCATCATCATCACTATAATCAATGACGGGCTCAGGGAGTCGGGGTGTCGTGTCGGGGTCGGGGTGTCGGGGTGTGGTGTTGGGGTCGGGGTGTGGTGTTGGGGTCGGGGTGTCGAGGTCAGGGGGTCAGGGGGTCCGGGGTGTCGTGTCGGGGTCGGGGTGTGGTGTCGGGGTCGGGGTGTCTGGGTCAGGGGGTCGGGGTGTCGGGGTGTCGTGTCGGGGTCGGGGTGTCGGGGTGTGGTGTCGGGGTCGGGGTGTCGGGGTCAGGGTGTCGGGGTGTGGTCTCGGGGTCGGGGTGTCGGGGTTAGGGGGTCGGGGTGTCGGGGTTTGGTGTCGGGGTCGGGGTGTCGGGGTGTGGTGTCGGGGTCGGGGTGTCGGGGTGTGGTGTCAGGGTCGGGGTGTCGGGGTCAGGGGGTCATGGGTTCGAGGTTTCATGTCGGGGTCGTGGTGTGGTGTCGGGGTCGGGGTGTTTGGGTCAGGGGGTTGGGGTGTTAGGGTGTGGTGTCGGGGTCGGGGTGTCGGGTGTGGTGTCGGGGTCGGGGTGTCGGGGTGTTGTGTCGGGGTGTCGGGGTGTCGGGGTCGGAGTGTCTGGGTCAGGGGGTCAGGTGGTCGGGGTGTCAGGGTATCGTGTCGGGGTGTCTTTTTTCTACTTCTTTTACTTTTTTTCTTTTTTTCTTTTCTTCTTCTTCTACTTCTTCTACTTCTTTTCTTCTTCTTCTTTTTTCATCTTTTTTCTACTTCTTTTCTTTTCTTCTTTTCTTCTTCCTCTAATTCTTCTACTTCTTTTCTTCTTCTTCTTTTTCATCTTTTTTCTACTTCTTTTACTTCTTTTCTTTTCTTATTTTCTTCTTCTACTACTTTCTTCTACTTCTTTTCTTCTTCTTCTTTTTTCAAGTTTTTTCTACTTCTTTTACTTCTTTTCTTTTCTTCTTTTCTTCTTCTTCTACTTCTACTTCTTTTCTTCTCCTTCTTCTTTTTTCTACATATTCTTTTTTCTAACATTAACACTAAATCTTTCTTTTCTAACACTAAATCTAACACTTACACTAACACGTATCTAGCCCTAAATCTAACACTAACAATTAAACAACAACAAAAAAAATAAAAAATAAAACAAAAATACTCACCGGAGCCGGGGGCGACGCTGGCGCCTGGGTGGTGGGCGGGTGGGGGGGGGGCTGCGGGGCTCCGGAGCAGTGGGACGGTTGGGTGGGTGGGGAAGGGGCGGTGGCGGGGCGGCGCCGGGCGGCGGGGCGGGGGCGGCGGGATGGTGGGGCGTCGGCGTGTGGGGAGGGGGAGGGGGCGGAGGCAACGCCGGGCGGCGGGGACGGGGGCGGTGGCGGGGTGGCGCCGGGCGACGGGGGCAGCGCCGGGCGGCGGGGCACCGGGGCGGCGGGATGGTGGGACGTCGGCGGGTGGGGGAGGGGTGGCGGGGGCGGGGGCAGGGGCGGGGGCGGCGCTGGGCGGCGGGGTGGGGGGATGTGGTCGTCGAGGAGGAGAGAGGAAGAAACAGAGAGAGTAACAGGCGGGGAGGGTCGGCCGTTAGTTAGGTTAGTTAGGTTAGCCTTTGCCGTCCGCCCCGCCTTTGCCGTCCGCTTTTTTATCTTTGCCGTCTGCTGCGGACGGCAAAGAGGGGGGACGTTAAGTTTTTTTGTTAGTGGGTGCCACCTCCCTCTTTGCCGTCAGCTAGCGGACGGCAAAGATTCTTTGCCGTCAGCCAGCAGACGGCAAAGAAATGGCCGACGGCAAAGACCTTCTTTGCCGTCTGCCAGTTGTTTGCCGTCTGCTTCTTGGTAGCTGATGGCAAAGACCTTCTTTGTCGTTCGCTAGCTGACGGCAAAGAACTATCAGGCGACAAATTCCCTGATTCCAGTAGTGTTTGGTCTCGGTTCGTGGCACCAATCGGGACCAATGCTTCCTGTATATAAGCAGGACTTATGAAAATTTTCACTTTCATCGACCATATGCCCCGCTGACGACCCCAAACTCATCGACACTGCCAGGTTGCCCGATGCCATCGCCGTCGCCGCTGCGCGTCGCTCCAACGCCGTCGCCGCGCGCCGCCCCGTCGCTGTCGCCGCACGCCACCCCACTCTGCCTCACCGCCCTGACGCTGTCGCCGTCACCGCCCCGCGCCGCCCCGACGCCGTCACCTCCCCGAGCCGCCCCGACTCCATCACTGCCCCGCGCCGCCCCTGCCCCGATCGACGCCGTCGCCGCACCGCCCCGCGCTACGGTCCAACGGCCTTTCTTTGATATTTTTTGTTCATATGATGTTTTTTGTTCATATGATCATATGATGTTTTTTTTATATATGTATTAATTTGTTTATTTATATGTATGTATGTTCTCTGTGTATATATGTTCATATATGCGAAAGTTAGATTTTTAGAAAAGTTTTATCTATAGATGTTCTCTCATTTAGTGCATTTTAGGTTAGTTTCATTTTTCGAAAAGTTTTATATATTTAGGAAGAAGGAAGAAGGAAGAAGAAGAAATTTTTTTATATATGCAAAAGTTACATTTTTAGAAAAAAAATATATATCTAGCTAGGAAGAAGGAAGAATAAGAACAAGAAGGACAAGAAAAGGAAAATAATAAGAAGAGGAAGAAGGAGAGGAAGAAAGGAGAAGAAGAGGAGAAATAAATAAGAAGAGAAAAAAAGAAAAAAAAGGAGGAGAAGAAGAAAGGGATAGAGGTGAAAAAAATAGAGTACAGGAGAAGAAGAAAGGAATAGAAGAGAAGAAGAAGAAAAATCTTCACCTCTATTCCTTTCTTCTTCTCCTCTTTTTTTCTTCTTCTTTTTTTCTTCGATCTTGTCCTCTCTCTATTCCTTTCTTCTTATTTTTTATCGGGTATGTCGTTGTCGATATACCACCTCCCCGATAACTTCGACATGAGGGGGGGGGTCGATATACCCCCTCCCCGATAACTTCGACATGAGGAGGGGGGAGGGGGTCGAGGGTTTGAGGGTCGTCGAGGGTTCGAAGGTTGAGGGGTCACGGGTTCGAGGGTTCTAGGGTTCCAGGGTCGAGGGTTTGAGGGTTCTATGGTTGAGGGTTCTAGGGTTCTAGGGTCGAGGGTTCGAGGGTTCTAGGAATATGCAAAAGTTAGAATTTTTAATGTTAACTTCATAGAATTTTTTTGGTGATATTATTGTCGAATATGCAAATGTTTGTATGTTTATATGCAAAGAATTTGTCAATTTTTTATGTTGTAATTTTTTTCCATGTATGTATGTCGTCGTTGTCGATATACCCCCTCCTTTACCAAGTTAAAAGAGCGTTGTCGCCGAGGCCACCCCAAACCCTTTAAGCGTTGCCGAGGCCACCCAAACCCTAGAGAAGTGTCGAGGCCATTAATTAATATAATTCCTTGTTGTGATTAGCTATAGCTAGGTCTACGTTTGCCACTAATATATCCTGTTGGAAATATGCCCTAGAGGCAATAATAAAATGGTTATTACTATATTTCCTTGTTTATGATAATTGTTTATTATCCATGCTAGAATTGTATTGATAGGAAACTCAGATACATGTGTGGATACATAGACAACACCATGTCCCTAGTAAGCCTCTAGTTGACTAGCTCGTTGATCAATAGATGGTTACGGTTTCCTGACCATGGACATTGGATGTCGTTGATAACGGGATCACATAATTAGGAGAATGATGTGATGGACAAGACCCAATCCTAAGCCTAGCACAAGATCGTGTAGTTCGTATGCTAAAGCTTTTCTAAAAGTCAAGTATCTTTTCCTTAGACCATGAGATTATGCAACTCCCGGACACCGTAGGAATGCTTTGGGTGTGCCAAACGTCACAATGTAACTGGGTGGCTATAAAGGTGCACTACGGGTATCTCCGAAAGTGTCTGTTGGGTTGGCACGAATCGAGACTGGGATTTGTCACTCCGTGTGACGGAGAGGTATCTCTGGGCCCACTCGGTAGGACATCATCATAATGTGCACAATGTGATCAAGGAGTTGATCGTGGGATGATGTGTTATGGAACGAGTAAAGAGACTTGCCGGTAACGAGATTGAACAAGGTATCCAGAAACCAACGATCGAATCTCGGCAAAGTACTATACCGATAGACAAAGGGAATTGTATACGGGATTGATTGAATCCTTGACATCGTGGTTCATCCGATGAGATCATCGTGGAACATGTGGGAGCCAACATGGGTATCCAGATCCCACTGTTGGTTATTGGCCAGAGAGTTGTCTCGGTCATGTCTGCATGGTTCCCGAACCCGTAGGCTCTACACACTTAAGGTTCGATGACACTAGGGTTATAGGGAATAGATATACGTGGTTACCGAATGTTGTTTGGAGTCCCGGATGATATCCCGGACGTCACGAGGAGTTCCAAAATGGTCCAGAGGTAAAGATTTATATATGGGAAGTCATGTTTTGGTCACCGGAAAGGTTTCGGGTGCTATTGGTAACGTATCGGGACCACCGGGAGGGTCCCGGGGGTCCACCAGGTGGGGCCACCGGCCCCAGAGGGCTGCGTAGGCCAAGTGTGGGAGGGTGCCAGCCCCAGGTGGGTTAGTGCGCCCCCCACCAAGGCCCAAGGCGCAGGGAGAGTGGGAGGGGGCAAAACCCTAGGTCCAGATGGGCCTTAAGGCCCACCCTAGGGCGCCCCCTCTCCTCCCCCCTTGGCCGCACCCTAGATGGGTTTTGGGGGCTGCCGCCACCCCTAGGGAGGGAACCCTAGATGGAGGCGCAGCCCCTCCCCTTCCCCTATATATACTTGAGGTATTGGGGGCTGCAAAACACACAAGATGAACTCTCCCAAGGCGCAGCCCTACCTCTCTCCCTCCTCGTCTCTTGCGGTGCTTGGCGAAGCCCTGCTGGAGTGCCACGCTCCTCCATCACCACCACGCTGTTGTGCTGCTGTTGGATGGAGTCTTCCCCAAGCTCTCCCTCTCTCCTTGCTGGATCAAGGCACGGGAGACGTCACCAGGCTGCACGTGTGTTGAACGCGGAGGTGCCGTCTGTTCGGCACTAGGATCTTCGGTGATTTGGATCACGACGAGTACGACTGCCTCAACCCCATTCTCTTTAACGCTTCCGCTCGCGATCTACAAGGGTATGTAGATGCACTCCTCTCCCCTGTTGCTAGTCTCTCCATAGATAGATCTTGGTGACTCGTAGGAAAATTTTGAATTTCTGCTACGTTCCCCAACAGTGGTATCAGAGCTAGGTCTATGCGTAGTTTCTATGCATGAGTAGAACACAAGTTGTTGTGGATGTTGATTTTGTTCAATATGCTTACCGTTACTAGTCCAATCTTGTTTCGACGGTATTGTGGGATGAAGCGGCCCGAACCGACCTTACACGTACACTTACGTGAGACAGGATCCACCGACTGACATGAACTTGTTGCAGAAGGTGGCTAGCGGGTGCTAGTCTCTCCCACTTTAGTCGGATCGGATTCGATGAAAAGGGTCCTTATGAAGGGTAAATAGCAATTGGCATATCACGTTGTGGCTTTTGCGTAGGTAAGAAACGTTCTTGCTAGAAACCCATAGCAGCCACGTAAAACATGCAAACAACAATTAGAGGACGTCTAACTTGTTTTTGCAGGGTATGCTATGTGATGTGATATGGCCAAAAGAATGTGATGAATGATATGTGATGTATGAGATTGATCATGTTCTTGTAATAGAATCACGACTTGCATGTCGATGAGTATGACAACCGGCAGGAGCCATAGGAGTTGTCTTAATTTATTGTATGACCTGCGTGTCATTGAATAATGCCATGTAATTACTTTACTTCATTGCTAAACCGTTAGCCATAGTAGTAGAAGTAATAGTTGGCAAGACAACTTCATGGAGACACGATGATGGAGATCATGTGATGGAGATCATGGTGTCATGCCGGTGACGATGATGATCATGGAGCCCCGAAGATGGAGATCAGAAGGAGCAAAATGATATTGGCCATATCATGTCACTTTTTGATTGCATGTGATGTTTGTTTATCATGTTTATTCATCTTATTTGCTTAGAACGACGGTAGTAAATAAGATGATCCCTCATAATAATTTCAAGAAAGTGTTCCCCCTAACTGTGCACCATTGCGAAAGTTCGTTGTTTCGAAGCACCACGTGATGATCGGGTGTGATAGATTCTAACGTTCACATACAACGGGTGTAAGCCAGATTTACACACGCCAAACACTTAGGTTGACTTGACGAGCCTAGCATGTACAGACATGGCCTCGGAACACAAGATAACGGAAGGTCGGACATGAGTCGTATAGTGGATACGATCAACATGAAGATGTTCACCGATGATGACTAGTCCGTCTCACGTGATGATCGGACACGGCCTAGTTGACTCGGATCATGTATCACTTAAGATGACTAGAGGGATGTCTATCTGAGTGGGAGTTCATTAGATGAACCTAATTATCCTGAACATAGTCAAAAGGGTTTTGCAAATTATGTCGTAGCTCGCGCTTTAGTTCTACTATTTTAGATATGTTCCTAGAGAAAATTTAGTTCAAAGTTGATAGTAGCAATTATGCGGACTGGGTCCGTAAACTGAGGATTGTCCTCATTGCTGCGTAGAAGGCTTATGTCCTTAATGCACCGCTCGGTGTGCTAAACCTCGAACATCGTCTGTGGATGTTACGAACATTTGACATACACGTTTTGATAACTACGTGATAGTTCAGTAATGTTAAACGGTTTAGAATTGAGGCACCAAAGACGATTTCGAAACGTCGCGGAACATATGAGATGTTTCGAGGGCTGAAATTGGGATTTCAGGCTCGTGCCCACGTCAAGAGGTATGAGACCTCCTATGATTTTCTTAGCCTACAAACTAAGGGAGAAAAGCTCAATCGTTGAGCTTGTGCTCAGATTGTCTGAGTACAACAATCACTTGAATCAAGTGGGAGTTGATCTTCTAGATGAGATAGTGATGTTTCTCCAAAGACATTGCCACCAAGCTACTAGAGCTTCATGATGAACTATAACATATCAGGGATAGATATGATGATCCTTGAAATATTCACAATGTTTGACACCGCAAAAGTAGAAATCAAGAAGGAGCATCAATCATTGATGGTTAGTGAAACCACTAGTTTCAAGAAGGGCAAGGGCAAGAAGGGGTACTTCATGAAACGACAAATCAGTTGCGGCTCCAGTGAAGAAACCCAGGGTTGAACCCAAACCCGAGACTAAGCGCTTCTGTAATGAGGGAACGGTGAATGAAGCAGAACTACCCTAGATACTTGGTAGATGAGAAGGCTGGCAAGGTTGACAGAATTATATTGGATATACATTGAATTAAATGTGTACTTTACTAGTACTCCTAGTAGCACTAGGGTATTAAGATACCGGTTCGGTTGCTAAGTGTTAGTAACTCAAAATAAAAGAGCTACGGAATAAACGGAGACTAGCTAAAGGTGAGATGATGATGTGTGTTGGAAGTGTTTCCAAGGTTGATGTGATCAAGCATCGCCTGCTCCGTCTACCATCGAGATTGGTGTTAAACCTAAATAATTGTTATTTGGTGTTTGCGTTGAGCATAGACATGATTGGATTTCTATCGCAATACGGTTATTCATTTAAGGAGAATAATGGTTACTCTGTTTATTTGAATAATACCTTCAATGGTCTTGCACCTAAAATGAATGGTTTATTGAATCTCGATCGTAGTGATACACATGTTCATGCCAAAAGATATAAGATAGTAATGATTGTACCACCTACTTGTGGCACTGCCATGTAAGTCATATTGGTATAAAACGCATGAAGAAGCTCCATGTTGATGGATCTTTGGACTCACTCATTGTTGAAAAGTTTGAGACATGCGAACCATGTCTATTGGTATGTACGCATGAAGAAACTCCATGCAGATGGATCGTTTGGACTCACTTGATTTTGAATCACTTGAGACATGCAAATCATACCACATGGGCAAGATGACTGAAAAGCCTTGTTTTCTGTAAGATGGAACAAGAAAGCAACTTGTTGGAAGTGACACATTTTGATGTGTGCAGTTCAATGAGTGCTAAGGAACGCAGTGGATATTGTTATGTTCTTACTTCATAGATGATTTGAGTAGATGCTGAGTATATTTACTTGATGAAACACAAGTCTGAATTATTGAAAGGTTCAAGTAATTTCAGAGTGAAGTTGAAGATGTTCGTGACAAGAGGATAAAATGTCTATGATATGATCATAGAGATGAATATCTGAGTTGCGAGTTTGGTACACAATTGAGACATTGTGGAAATTGTTTCACAACTAACACCGCCTGGAACACCATAGTGTGATGGTGTGTCCGAACATCATAGCTGCACCCTATTGGATATGGTGCATACCATGATGTCTCTTATCGAATTACCACTATCGTTCATGGGTTAGGCATTAGAGACAACTACATTCACTTTAAATAGGGCACCACGTAATTCCATTGAGATGACACCATATGAACTATGGTTTAGAGAAACCTAAGCTGTCATTTCTTGAAAGTTTGGGGCTGCGACGCTTATGTGAAAAAGTTTCATCGTGATAAGCTCGAACCCAAAATGGATAAATGCATCTTCATAGGATACCCAAAATGGTTGGGTATACCTCCTATCTCAGATCCGGAAGCAAAAGAAATTATTTCTAGAAACGGGTCCTTTCTCGAGGAAAAGTTTCTCTCGAAAGAATTGAGTGGGAGGATGGTGGAGACTTGATGAGGTTATTGAACCATCACTTCAACCAGTGTGTAGCAGGGCACAGGAAGTTGTTCCTGTGGCACCTACACCAATTGAAGTGGAAGCTGATGATAGTGATCATGAAACTTCAGATCAAGTCACTACCGAACCTCGTAGGTCGACAAGGACGCGTACTGCTCCAGAGTGGTACGGTAATCCTGTCTTGGAGGTCATGTTTCTAGACAACAATGAACCTACGAGCTATGGAGAAGCGATGGTGGGCCCAGATTCTGACGAATGGCTCGAGGCCATAAAATCCGAGAGAGGATCCATGTATGAAAACAAAGTATAGACTTTGGAAGAACTACTTGATGGTCGTAAGGCAGTTGGGTACAGATGGATTTTAAAAGAAAGACGGACAATGATGGTAAGTATCACCATTAAGAAAGCTCGACTTGTCGTTAAGATGTTTTCTGACAAGTTCAAGGAGTTGACTGCGATGAGACTTCCTCATTCGTAGCGATGCTAAGAGTCTGTTGGAATTATATTAGCAATTACTGCATGATTTATGAAATCTTGCATATAGGATGTCAAAACATTGTTTCCTCGACGATATCCTTGAGGAAAGGTTATATGTGATACAACCAGAAGGTTTTGTCAATCCTGAAAGATGCTAACAAGTGTGCAAAGCTCCAGCAATCCTTTTAAGGACCGGAGTAAGCATCTCGGAGTTGGAATATACGCTTTGATGAGATGATCAAAGATTTTGGGTTTATACAAAGTTTATGAGAAACTTGTATTTTCAAAGAAGTGAGTGGGAGCAGTATAGAATTTCTGATGAGTATATGTTGTTGACATATTGTTGATCAGAAATGATGTAGAATTTCTAGAAAGCATATATGGTTATTTGAAAAGTGTTTTTCAATGGAAAACCTAGATTAAGCTACTTGAACATTGAGCATCAAGATCTATAAGGATAGATCAAAATGCTTAATAGTACTTTCAAATGAATACATACCGTGACAAGATTTTGAAGGAGTTCAAAATAGATCAGCAAAGAAGGAGTTCTTGGCTGTGTTATATGGTGTGAGTATTGAGTAAGACTCAAGACATGACCACGGCAGAAGAGAGAGAAAGGACGAAGGTCGTCCCCTATGCTTCAGACGTAGGCTCTATAGTATGCTATGCTGTGTACCACACCGTAAGTGTGCCTTGCCATGAGTCAGTAAAGGGGTACAAGAGTGATCCAGGAATGGATCACAGGACATCGGTCAAACTTATCCTTAGTAACTAGTGGACTAAGGAAATTTTCTCGATTATGGAGGTGGTAAAAGAGTTCTTCGTAAAGGGTTACGCCAATGCAAACTTTGACACTAATCCAGATTATTTTGAGTAGTAAACCGGATTCGTATAGTAGAACAGTTATTTGGAATAGCTCCAAATAGAGCGTTGTAGCTACATCTAGGAGATGACATAAAGATTTGCAAAGCACACACGGATCTGAAAAGTTCAGATCCGTTGACTAATAACCTCTCTCACAAGCGAGATATGATCAAACCCCATGGGCGTTGATTCATTACAATCACATAGTGATGTGAACTAGATTATTAACTCTAGTGCAAGTGGGAGACTGTTGGAAATATGCCCTAGAGGCAATAATAAAATGGTTATTATTATATTTCCTTGTTTATGATGATTGTTTATTATCCATGCTAGAATTGTATTGATAGGAAACTCAGATACATGTGTGGATACATAGACAACACCATGTCCCTAGTAAGCCTCTAGTTGACTAGCTCGTTGATCAATAGATGGTTACAGTTTCCTGACCATGGACATTGGATGTCGTTGATAACGGGATCACATCATTAGGAGAAAGATGTGATGGACAAGGCCCAATCCTAAGCCTAGCACAAGATCGTGTAGTTCGTATGCTAAAGTTTTTCTAAAAGTCAAGTATCTTTTCCTCAGACCATGAGATTGTGCAATTCCCGGACACCGTAGGAATGCTTTGGGTGTGCCAAATGTCACAACGTAACTGGGTGGCTATAAAGGTGCACTACGGGTATCTCCGAAAGTGTCTGTTGGGTTAGCACGAATCGAGATTGGGATTTGTCACTCCGTGTGACGGAGAGGTATCTCTGGGCCCACTCGGTAGGACATCATCATAATGTGCACAATGTGATCAAGGAGTTGATCGCAGGATGATGTGTTATGGAACGAGTAAAGAGACTTGCCGGTAACGAGATTGAACAAGGTATCGGGATACCGACGACCGAATCTCGAGCAAGTACTATACCTGTAGACAAAGGGAATTGTATACGGGATTGATTGAATGCTTGACATCGTGGTTCATCCGATGAGATCATCATGGAACATGTGGGAGCCAACATGGGTATCCAGATCCCGTTGTTGGTTATTGGCCGGAGAGTTGTCTCGGTCATGTCTACATGGTTCCCGAACCCGTAGGGTCTACACACTTAAGGTTCGATGACGCTGGGGTTATAGGGAATAGATATACGTGGTTACCGAATGTTGTTCGGAGTCCTGGATAAGATCCCGGACGTCATGAGGAGTTCCGGAATGGTCCGTAGGTAAAGATTTATATATGGGAAGTCCTGTTTTGGTCATCGAAAAGGTTTCGGGTGCTATCGGTAACGTACCGGGACCACCGGGAGGGTCCCCGGGGTCCACCAGGAGGGGCCACCGGCCCCAGAGGGCTGCATAGGCCTAGTGTGGGAGGGGACCAGCTCCAGGTGGGCTGGTGCACCCCTCACCAAGGCCCAAGGCGCAGGGAGAGTGGGAGGGGGCAAAACCCTAGGTCCAGATAGGCCTTAAGGCCCACCCTAGGGCGCCCCCCTCTCTTCCCCCCCTTGGCCACACCCTAGATGGGTTTTGGGGGCTGCTGCCACCCCTAGGGAGGGAACCCTAGATGGGGGCGCATCCCCTCCCTGATGAAGTCATGTACCTAGGGTAGGGTTACGGACCTGTCCAAGGTACCCTCCCCAAGGACATCTCTTAGAAGAAGCCGTCTTTCAGTCGACCAAGAGGGATTCCACTCGACTGGCTAGAAGACACTCGACGAACCTGAAGACACTCGACCATGAAGACTCACTCGACCGCCAGGAGTTCAAGATCTACTTTGTATCGTAACGGTCTGTAATTAAGTAGTCTTAATGGTCATGATGACACTTTATGTAGGGCGTTACCAGTAACGCCAGGCCTTAATGTACTTTAACCCTCTGCTACGTGGGCTGGCTGGGGTCCTGGCGTCCTCTATATAAGCCACCCCCGTCCACTGGTAGAAGGGTTCGCACCCCTGTACCTTTCACACACGCAATCCAGTCGACCGCCTCCGGGCTCCGAGACGTAGGGCTGTTACTTCCTCCGAGAAGGGCCTGAACTCGTGAAACACTCGTGTGTACAACGGCTCCATAGCTAGGATCTTGCCTCTCCATACCTACCCTCCATTCTACTGTCAGACTTAGAACCACGACAGTTGGCGCCCACCGTGGGGCCGGTGTCTTAGCGATTTGTTGGAGAAGTGTCAATCTTTTCAATTCCCATCATCATGATTTCAGGTGGAGTTTTGGTTGAGGGCCGCGAGATCCGTCTCGGCGCGCTCACATTCATCGCCGACGACTCTGCTTGGCTACAGGAGGCCCGCTCGACGTGGATGCGCTCCCGGTCCGCGGAGCTACACATTTTCGAGCGTGCGTCCGCGGCATCCTTCTGCGGCAACCATCGACTCAGTATCGGCCGATTTTCGTGTCATCCTCCCTCCCAGCTTCCCGCCGGCATAAGCGCTCCGGTAGGTCGAGGCTTCAGCGGTGGGTGAGGCATGCAATGGCTCGCCAGTCGACCACTGCCCAAGTCGCGGCAATCGAGCCCGACGAATCTCTCTACGGCCTGTTCGACCTGTCGACTGGCTCCGCAGAGACTGCATCCGAATGCGACAGCAGTGATCCGGCGGCGGAGGTCCTGATGGTCAATGGACCACACGTTCCCCCCGGCTTTCCTGGCACCGAGGGAGGCAACGGCGGAGGCGACCCGTCGCACGACCATGAGGAGTATCGCCCCGAGCCCCTCGACTCACAGCAGAGGGAAGAGCTTCGCCGCCGGAACATGGATGCGCTTCATACTCCGATCGTTGGAGAAACCCCTGAGGCTCGCGCCTTAGAGGACGCGCGTTTGGCCAACTTGGCTGAGCGCACTTGACTGGAGAACCTTCAGCGGCCACTCAACGAGCGCGCGCGGAAACAGATTCCAGACTCCAGTCGACGCCAACTCTTTAAACCTCCGACTCAGGTATACCGCACTCCTATCCAGAATTTGGCAGCTGCAACACGTATAACAGAGTCGATTCAGCCTTCCCAGTCAGAGGCTGGCAGAGGCTTGATGCAGATCAGGGATTTGCTCCGGGCAGCTGGAGATCAGAATTCAGTTGTGTCGCAGTCGCGGAACATGATTCATAGTAGGTCCGTGGCGGCGAATACAGTCCAGTCGGCTCATAGCCCCAGATCGCCCCCGAGGCGTGAAGGGCGTGGTGACCGACACGATCAGTACATGAACTATGAGTAGGATGATCACCGGGTCGATCGCAACGATCGACGTCGAGTGCCCACTCCTCCCCGGAGGGGTGGATCATATATGCCTCGACAGCAGGACGATAGACACCAGTACAGTGGCCGGCGAAGAATTCCAGTCGACCCCAGAGAACCAGGCTTTGATGCAAGATCCATCATCGTTCAAGGTCTGGTCGATCAGAACAGAGCCCATAGAGAGGGTAATGACAGAGATGTACCCACCAGCGGCCGAGTGCACGTCTCCGGACCAGAGTGTTTCAGCAGAGCCATCAGAGCCGCGGTGATTCCTCCCAACTTCAGGTTGGCGACTGGGGTCAGCAAGTTCAACGGTGAGTCCAAGCCCGACACTTGGCTTGAGGACTACCGAGTGGTTGTTCAGATCGGCGGTGGAAATGACGAAGTGTCCATGAAACATTTGCCTCCCATGTTGGAAGGGTCAGCCGGGCATGGCTGAATCAGTTGACACCCAGCAGCATTTACACGTGGGAGGACCTCTCCCGAGTGTTTGTCAGGACATTCGAAGGAACGTGCAAGCGGCCAGCAGGGTTGACAGAGCTGCAGTCTTGTGTATAGAAGTCGAATGAGACTCTGAGAGATTACATCCAGAGGTGGATCACACTGCATCATATGGTAGAAAATGTACCCGACCACCAGGCGGTCTGCGCCTTCAAGGAGGGCGTAAAGAACAGAGAGCTAAGCCTGAAATTCGGTCAAACCGGAGACATGTCTCTGAGTCGAATGATGGAAATAGCCACCAAATATGCCAATGGTAAAGAAGAAGATCGGCTCCGGAGCGGCAAACACAAGTCAGTTGCCCAGGACACCGGAGGTGGAAATTCCAGTCGGAAGCAAAAGCGTAAAGCTGAGCCAGCCGCACCTGGAGAAGCCTTGGCCCTGAACAAAGGAAAATTTAAAGGGAAACCCAAGGGGCCTTGGAACCCCAAGAAGGTAAAAGATAAGGAAGGAAATGACGTGTTGGATTTGCCATGTCACATCCACACCAAGAAGGACGAAGAGGGTAATTTCATCTACCCGAAGCATACCACTCGAGAATGTCGACTCCTGATACAACAGTTCCAAGGGAAGCAGTCCAAAGACAAAGAAAAAGAGTCGGACAAAGTTGAGGACAAGGAGGATAGTGATGGAGAATATCCGCAGGTCAATTCCACCTTGATGATTTTTGCCGATGTTGAAAGCAAAAACCGACTGAAAGTTATAAACCGAGAGGTGAACATGGCTGCTCTGTCAACACCCAATTACCTGAAGTGGTCTCAGACTGCCATTACATTCGACCAATCTGATCACCCCACGCACATAGCCACCCCTGGGAGGCAAGCGTTGGTGGTCGATCCGGTCGTTGAGGGCACTCGACTGACCAAAGTGTTGATGGATGGCGGAAGTAGTTTGAATATACTGTATGCTGAGACGCTGAAAGGGATGGGCATTCCGATGTCCAGGTTGAGCACAAGCAACATGAGTTTTTATGGAGTCATCCCTGGCAAGAAGGCTGCATCACTCGGCCAGATTGCTCTTGATGTAGTTTTTGGCGATTCAAAGAATTTCCGCAAAGAGAAGCTGACATTTGAGGTTGTGGACTTCCAGAGTGCCTATCATGCAATTTTGGGCAGACCAGCATATGCACGTTTTATGGCTCGACCTTGTTACGTGTACCTCAAACTAAAGATGCCAGGCCCTAAAGGCGTGATCACTGTCACTAGTAACCGCAAGAAGGCAGAAGAGTGCTTCCAGAAGGGCTCAAAGATTGCCGATGCTCAGATGGTGGCAGAAAAGTGGCAGGAACACCAAAGGAACGCAGACCCGAGTGATTTGTTGCGAGCCAAGAAGCCTGCCACGGAATCAGCGTTTCAGTCGTCCGGTGAGACAAAACCCGTTCACATCCACCCGACCGACCCAAACGCTGCTCCGACTCATATCTCCACAACACTCGACCCCAAATAGGAAGAAGCGCTCATCCAGTTCCTCCGTGAGAACTGGGACATCTTCGCATGGAAACCTTCTGACATGCCGGGTGTACCCAGGGGACTGGCTGAGCATGGTCTACGAGTCGACTCGAAGGCAAAACCTGTGAAGGAACATCTGCGACGGTCCGCCGTCCAGAAAAGAAAGGCCATTGGCGAAGAAGTGGCTCGGCTCCTAGCAGCAGAGTTTATCCGAGAGATTTACCACTCCGAGTGGCTCGCCAATGTCGTCATGGTCCCCAAAAAGGACAATTCTCTTCGCATGTGCATCGATTTCAAGCATATCAATCGGGCCTGCCCGAAAGATCATTTTCCTCTTCCCCGCATCGACCAAATAGTCGACTCAACTGCGGGATGTGAGCGACTTTCTTTCTTGGACGCTTATTCCGGGTACCATCAGATCCGTCTGTTTGGACCCGATGAGATCAAAACGGCTTTCATCACCCCATTCGGGTGCTTCTGTTATGTCACCATGCCATTCGGCCTCAAGAATGCCGGAGCCACGTTCATGAGGATGATTCAGAAGTGTTTGCTCACTCAAATCAGTCGGAATGTGGAAGCATACATGGATGACATTGTGGTCAAGTCACGGAAAGGTTCCGACCTGCTGACTGACCTAGCTGAAACATTTGCAAACCTCAGGAGGTATGATATCAAGCTTAATCCATCAAAATGCACATTCGGAGTTCCTGGCGGAAAGTTACTCGGTTTTCTCGTTTCCGAACGGGGAATCGATGCTAACCCAGAAAAAGTTGGCACTATACTCCGAATGAAACGCCCCGTGCGTGTGCACGATGTCCAGAAACTTACTGGATGCTTGGCCGCATTAAGTCGATTCATCTCTCGCCTCGGTGAAAAGGCATTGCCTCTTTACCGACTGATGAAGAAGTCAGACAAGTTCGAGTGGACTCCAGAAGCTGATGCAGCGTTTGCAGAGTTAAAAACCCTGCTTTCCACCCAGCCGGTGCTTGCTGCCCCAATCAGCAAAGAGCCTTTGCTGCTTTACATTGCAGCCACAGGACAAGTCGTCAGTACTGTACTTACGGTCGAGCGGGAAGAGGAAGGAAAAGCCTTCAAAGTTCAGCGCCCAGTATATTACATTTCCGAAGTCCTGACTCCGTCCAAGCAATGATACCCTCATTATCAGAAGCTTGTATATGGAATTTACATGACCACGAAGAAAGTTGCCCACTACTTCTCTGACCACATTATCACAGTCGTCACCGACGCCCCCTTATCAGAGATTCTGCACAACAGAGACGCAACTGGTCGAGTGGCCAAATGGGCGATTGAACTTCTTCCCCTTGATATCAGATTTGAGGCAAAGAAAGCTATCAAGTCCCAAGCAATAGCAGATTTCCTCGCCGAGTGGACTGAACAGCAGTTACCGACCCAAGTTCACTCGGAGCATTGGACTATGTTCTTTGATGGCTCCAAAATGCTGAATGGTTCCGGTGCCGGAGTGGTCTTGGTTTCCCCCCGAGGAGATAAGCTCAGATATGTACTCCAGATTCACTTTGATTCCTCCAACAATGAAGCAGAATACGAAGCACTCTTGTACGGGTTGCGTATGGCCATTTCACTCGGCGTCCGTCGCCTCATGGTCTACGGAGACTCGGACTTAGTGGTCAACTAAGTGATGAAGGAGTGGGACGTCAGAAGCCCGGCCATGACTGGATACTGCAATGCAGTTAGAAAGCTGGAGAAGAAATTCGATGGATTAGAGCTCCATCATGTTCCCCGACTGAAAAATCAAGCAGCGATGACTTGGCGAAGATAGGTTCCAAGAGGGAATCCATTCCGAGTGGTGTGTTTTTGGAGCATGTTCACACACCGTCGGTTCAAGAAGATCCTTTCACTGAGGAAGTCCCGCAGCCCAAAAGCGCCACAGATCCGACTGAAGTCGAGGTCCCAGCTGTGATCGACTTGATCATGGAAGTTCTGGTCATCACTCCCGACTGGACATTGCCCTATATCGCCTATATTCTGAGGAAAGAGCTCCCCGAGAATGAAGAAGAGGCTCGAGAGATCGTCCGCCGATCCAAAGCCTTCACCATCATGAGGGAACAGTTATACAGAGAAAGTGCGACTGGAGTCAGCCAGAAATGCATAACACCAGAGGAAGGTTGAATGATTCTCAACGACATCCACTCGGGGACCTGTGGCCACCATGCGACTTCTCGGACCATCGTGGCTAAAGCATACTGAGCTGGTTTTTATTGGCCCAGAGCAAATGAGATGGCGAAAGAGATAGTCGACAAGTGTGAAGGATGTCAATTTTACTCCAATATGTCACACAAACCCGCCTCGGCCTTGAAGACCATTCCACTCATCTGGCCTTTTGTTGTGTGGGGACTGGATATGGTTGGACCTCTGAGGACAGGCAGAAATGGCTACACCCATGTGTTGGTAGCAGTCGACAAGTTCACTAAGTAATCGAGGCTAAACCCATCAAGAATTTGGACGCCGTCAGCTTCATCAGGGAGTTGGTGTTCAGATACGGAGTTCCCCACAGTATCATCACGGACAATGGGTCAAACTTTGACTCTGAAGAGTTCAGAGCCTTCTGCGCATCTCAGGGTACGTGAGTCGACTACGCTTCAGTCGCTCACCCTTAGTCGAATGGACAAGCAGAGCGAGCAAATGGCTTAATTCTCAAAGGACTGAAACCCCGACTGATGCGCGACCTCAAACACGCAGCTGGTGCATGGGTCGACGAACTTCCGTCGGTACTTTGGGGGTTGAGGACCACGCCGAATCGGTCGACTGGGAGGACTCCGTTCTTCTTGGTCTACGGAGCTGAAGCAGTCTTGCCGAGTGACCTGCTTCACAACATGCCCCGAGTCGAACTTTACACCGAAGCCGAAGCAGAACAGGCCCGACAGGACGCAGTCGATCTTCTAGAAGAAGAAAGAGAGATGGCCTTGATCCAATCGACCATTTACCAGCAGGACTTGCATCGCTTCCATGCCAGAAATGTGAAGAGTCGAGCTTTCCAGGAAGGAGATTTAGTTCTCCGAGTGGATCAGCAGAAACCACACAAGCTTGCTCCTACTTGGGAAGGTCCCTTCATTGTCACCAAAGTTCTCCATAATGGGGCATACCGCCTTTACAATGTCAAGCACAAGATTGACAAGCCCAGAGCATGGAACGCGGACTTACTCCGCCCTTTTTATACTTAAGTTTTTCACTCGGATGAGTTGTAATAAAAAGTACTCCTGTAGTGTATTCATCAAAGACAAAGAGTTTCATAATTTTCTTAGTGATTGTTATTGCTTTTCCTCTCATAAATCTGCCCACTAGTGGGTGGCTTAGCTGCGAACCCGTTTCGCCTAAGCTTGTAAAAATCCTACCGAGTGGTAAGCCAGCCGTCCACTCGGAGGCTTAGCTGCGAATCCGTTTTGCCTAAGTTAAAACAAAATCCTACCGAGTGGTGAGCCAGCCTCCCACTCGGAGGCTTAGCTGCAGTCCAAGTACTCGCCTAAGTAAACAAAATCCTACCGAGTGGTAAGCCAGCCTTCCACTCGGGGGCTTAGCTGCAGCCCAGTGCTCGCCTAAGTTTTTAAAAAATCCTGCCGAGTGGAGAGCAAACCTCCCACTCGGGGGCTTAGCTGCAGCCCAATGCTCGCCTAAGTTTCTAAAAAATCCGACCGAGTGGAGAGCAAACCTCCCACTTGGGGGCTTAGCTGCAGCCCAGTGCTAGCCTAAGTTTCTAAAAAATCCTACCGAGTGGAGAGAAAACCTCCCACTCGGGGGCTTAGCTGCAGCCCAGTGCTCGCCTAAGTTTCTAAAAAATCCAGCCGAGGGGAGAGCAAACCTCCCACTTGGGGGCTTAGCTGCAGCCCAGTGCTCGCCTAAGTTTCTAAAAAATCCTACCGAGTGGAGAGCAAACCTCCCACTCAGGGGCTTAGCTGCAGCCCACTGCTCGCCTAAGTTTCTAAAAAATCCTACCGAGTGGAGAGCAAACCTCCCACTCGGGGGCTTAGCTGCAGCCCAGTGCTCGCCTAAGTTTCTAAAAAATCCTGCCGAATGGAGAGCAGACCTCCCACTCGGGGCTTAGCTGCAGCCAGGCTCGCCTAGTTTAAACCCGGGGAACCTCCCGGGGCTTAGCTGCAGCCCAGTGCTCACCTAAGTTTCTAAATTCCCATCGAGTGGAGAGCAAACCTCCCACTCGGGGGCTTAGCTGAAGCCCAGTGCTCGCCTAAGTTTCTAAAATCTTTCCGAGTGGAGAACAAGTTTCTCACTCGGAGGCTTGGTCGCAACCAAGCACTCGCCCAAACATGACGAGCACAAGTCGACTGCAATTTGTGCTTTACTCCTACCTGCAAAAGAGCATTTCAGATGCTAACATATATTCCAACCCAAAGAAGATAGTTGTCCAAAAGAAGCAAACGTATTTCAACGGCAAATCAAGTTCGGATAACGTCCTACGGACCCAGAAGTGCTCAGGCATCAAGCCTGTTAAAGTTTGGCGATTACAAAAATCACTCGGCATTCCGAGGCAAATTCAAATCATCAAGCATAATAGTTTTTTACCCCTCCTGCAGAGGGCTGGAAGGCGCAACGAACTCGTCCAGGTCGATCCCATCTGCTATCCGAGTGGCGGCCGCGATGAAGGTCTCCATGAAAGAACGGAAGTCATGCTTCCTAGTGTTGGACACCTTGAGAGACACCAGCTTGTCCTCTCTTGCTTCTTTGAAGTGGACGCGGACCAAGGATAGAGCAACGTCAGCACCGCACCTGGCAGAAGACTTCTTCCACTCTTGCACTCGACTCGGAATCTCGTTCAGTCGAGTCATCAGTGACTCAAGGTCGTTCTGAAGCGTTTCTTCTGGCCAGAGCGATGTGTCGATGCGCGATACCGCGGCCTTCAGTCTTGCAAGGTAATCGACCACTGCAGCGATGCGGGACTCGAGGCGAAGCACGTTCATAGCAGTTTCATCCTTCACCGGAGAATTGATGGGATCCAAGCCAGTCTCCACTCGACTAGTCTCCTCTTCAAAGTTTTGGTAGAATTCTGTGGACATGATTCAAGAATAAGCTAACGCCCCTACAGCAAGTCAATAACTGCCAATCGGAGATAAGAGGTTACCTCCGAGCATGAGGAACATCTTTTTGGCGAGTCCTCCCAGATAAAGCTCCAAGTCATTCTTTTTTCCTGCCAGTTCACCAGCTTTGTCGTCTAGGACCATATTGGCATTCTTCAGTCGAGTGACTTCTTGGTTGGCCACGTCAAGAGCAGCTTTCAGATTAGTATTTTCTTCTTCAAGTTTGTTGATAGAAGCCAACTTCTCTTCTGCAAGCCTAGTCTTGTCTGCGACCGTTTTCTGCGCCTCGGCAAGGTCAAGGTCCTTCTTCTTCAGAGCATCCCTCAGTTTTTCTGTGAAAATCACAATAAGATCAGAATCGGAGACAGGCAAGAAGCAAGGACAGTCGTCAAGATTCTCACCGAACATACCTTTTGCCTCCTCCTTCGCCTTCGTGAAGTTCTCTTGGACAAGCTTTTGGTCAAGCTCAAGTTGGATATACTTGTTCTCCAATTCGGTATAACGAGAAACAAGATCACAAGATTTCTGCGAAAGTTCAGTCGACAAACATCAACGGCAGATCACTTCCGAGTGACTAAAGGAAAAATCGTACTATTTCTAAGACTACAGATGAACCTAAACATTCAACTGTAGTCTCGGGGACTAAACCCAGTGGGTGCACTCAGCGTGCCCCCACTAGTTCTATCAGCTAGACTCAGAGTCGATCAGTCGACCGGAAGCAGTTAGCTGTCAAAAAAAACAAGAGAGAAATTTTTAGACCATAGCCGATTGCCAGCAATCGACCACGGTCTCGGGGACTACACCCAGTGGGTGCACTCAGCGTGCCCCCACTAGTTTCATTGTTCCACTCGACCATGGTCGAGTGGTACAAGTAAAGTGAGAAAACCCAAGACACAAAGACTATAGTCGACTGCCAGCAGTCCACTGTAGAATTGACACACCCAGTGGGTGCATGACAAATATCAAGATTTCCAGTTGGTGTTCAACTAACCTGGAGGTTGCTCTGGAGAGCTGAGCTCGCGTCATAAGCTGCTTGGCTGGCGGTTCGGATCGCCTTCACCTGCTCCATCATAATCCCGGCCTGGCGTATGGCTTCCTTAGCAGCACTTGCTTGGTCCTCCGGGACGTGGTAGGTGGAGAAGAGAGAAGGCGGGTCAGCACTCAACGATGAAGGGCGGGCAACCGTTAACGGCTCCGCAAAGGACACGGTAGCCCGAGCAGCATTGCTCCCCTTGGGAATCTGTGGTCCAGGTGCTGACGTAACCTGCGCAGCCTTGCCAACAGTCGCCTTCCTGCTCCTCCTCTGCCTCAGCGGCGCTTCGTCGTCATCGTCAGGAAGATTGATGACAATGCTAGGCGGAGCTGCAGAAAAAGTTCAAAATCAAAAATAAAGATTCAATCAACCGAAAGCGAAACCGCACAGATCATACCAGGCTGAGAAGTCGCAGCATCTTCCATTTCTTGATCCTCATGCCTGGCTGAAGTCTCGGAAGTAGCAGCACTGCGATTTACAAATATCAGTCGGTCAGCGATTGAATCGACCAAGAATGGAAAACATGGATTATGACCGTTACCCAGAGACAGTCGGAATCTCCATCCTCATCTTCGGTAGGGCTTTCGCCGGTTTTGACGGGGCCGCCCAGGCTTGCTTCGACGCCTTTTCAGTCGGCGCCGGTGAAGTTGTCCGAGGACGTTTAGTCGACTGCCCAGCAGGTGCGACTCCCTTGCCATGATCAGCCACAGGGTCGTGGGTGAGCTTGGACCTCCTTTCGGAACGAGGAGGCGCAACTTCCTCCTCCTCTTCCTCCTCCTCTTCCTCTTCGTCAGAACCTGCGTCTTCCTCACCATCATCGGCGTCCGACTCCCAATCCTCTTGGCTTTTGCCTCCGCTTCCTTCCTCCTCTTCGGCCTGTGCCTGCGCCCCGTTGGGCATCGAGTACAACTCAGTGGTTTCCTGAAAGACAGCAAGCAAGACAAAGGTCAATTGACTGATTTACGACGAAACAGAATAGACGGAGCAGTCGGGGGAGAATAGTCGTACCTTATCCACCTCATAAGATTGGTCGAGTGGAACGATCCTCCTAGCTCCACGAGGGTTGTCCTTGTTCCCCGTGATGGTAGTCATCCACCTCTCCAATGTAGCATCGTCGACCTCCTCTGGGTGGATCCGACTAGTGTCCTCAGTACCAGAATACAGCCACATCGGGTGGCCCCGGTACTGGAGTGGTTGGATGCGCCGCCGAAGGAAAACCTCCAGAAGGTCCATGCCGGTCACGCCGTCACGAATCAACTGAACTACTCGCTCCATCAACATTTTCACCTGAGCCTTCTCCTCCGGAACTACTTTCAGAGAGGAGGGCTTGTTCACTCGACTCATAGAGAAAGGAGGGAGCCCGGTCGACTGCCCTGGCGTCGATCGGTCTTGGCAGTAGAACCAGGTCGACTGCCACCCTCTGACCGACTCGGGAAGGGTCATAGCAGGGAAAGCACTCTTACTCCTCATCTGGACCTTGAGACCCCCACACATCTGGATCACCTGGGTTCTCTCATCATTGGGGCTGGCCTTTTTCACCGACTGGGAACGACAAGTGAATATATGTTTGAAGAGGCCCCGATGCGGCTGGCAACCCAAGAAATTCTCACACAAAGATACAAAGGCGGAGAGATAGGCGATGGAATTTGGAGTAAAGTGGTGGAGCTGAGCTCCGAAGAAATTCAGAAATCCTCGGAAGAAAAGATGCGGCGGCAGAGAAAACCCTCAATCTACATGAGTCACCAAGAGGACGCACTCACCCTCCTAAGGTTGCGGTTGACACTCCGCTCCCGGAAGCCTCGCTGCTCCGTGCTCGATCAGCCCCTCATTGGCTAGGTCATCGAGGTCCTTCTGGGTGATGTTCGAGCGGATCCAATCCCCTTGGATCCAACCCTGCGGCAGGCGAGACCGTGACGAGGATCCACCCCGACTGGGAGCTCTCCCCTTTGCTTGCGCCGTCGGCTTCTTCGCCCGCTCCAAAGCCGCCGTCTTCTCCTTCACCATTGCCGCCGACGAAGCCCGAACGGAGCAGCGGCGCTGGGCAGTTGGCGAGCGCAGCAGATGAATCTAGAGACGAGGGAGGAGAGAATGAGCAAGCACTGTTCGGAAAACCTCCGCCTGGTTCCTTATATGGGATCACTTCCGAGTGGCTGACGGGTAGGCCCAGGCAATCCTGTCAAATCCCAAAACAGTCGCGCACGCGATACGTGGCGAAAAAGGCGGCGCAGAGATCGAGGCGTCCCTGCGTTATCCCGTCCAAATACCGCGGCGTTCTCCACTTCACGCGCTTCCCAAAATTCGGATCCCACTAAAACCGCTAACCAACAGAGCAACTTGTCAGACGGAAGATCTCCTGCGATCCGTCGCTCGGAAATCTCCAAGTTCATAAAGTTCACTCGACAGATATAAAGAATGGATCAAGGCGACTGAAGAAAGTTGACACCCTCACTTAAAAGTCATTGATCCTGAGCAAAAACGCCTTTACAGTACCAGAAAGCAGGTCGGAAAGATTGCCAACTCCGTCCTCACTCAAACCTCGATCCATTCGGGGGCTATTGATGAAGTCATGTACCTAGGGTAGGGTTACGGACCTGTCCAAGGTACCCTCCCCAAGGACATCTCTTAGAAGAAGCCGTCTTTCAGTCGACCAAGAGGGATTCCACTCGACTGGCTAGAAGACACTCGACGAACCTGAAGACACTCGACCATGAAGACTCACTCGACCACCAGGAGTTCAAGATCTACTCTGTATCGTAACGGTCTGTAATTAAGTAGTCTTAATGGTCACGATGACACTTTATGTAGGGCGTTACCAGTAACGCCAGGCCTTAATGTACTTTAACCCTCTGCTACGTGGGCTGGCTGGGGTCCTGGCGTCCTCTATATAAGCCACCCCCCTCCACTGGCACAAGGGTTCGCACCCCTGTACCTTTCACACACGCAATCTAGTCGACCGCCTCCGGGCTCCGAGACGTAGGGCTGTTAATTCCTCCGAGAAGGGCCTGAACTCGTGAAACACTCGTGTGTATAACGGCTCCATAGCTAGGATCTTGCCTCTCCATACCTACCCTCCATTCTACTGTCAGACTTAGAACCACGACACTCCCCTTCCCCTATATATACTTGAGGTATTGGCGGCTGCAAAACACACGAGATGAACTCTCCCAAGGCGCAGCCCTACCTCTCTCCCTCCTCGTCTCTTGCGGTGCTTGGTGAAGCCCTGCTGGAGTGCCACGCTCCTCCATCACCACCACGCCATTGTGCTACTCCTGGACGGAGTCTTCCCCAACCTCTCCCTCTCTCCTTGCTGGATCAAGGCACCGGAGACGTTACCAGGCTGCACGTGTGGTGAACGCGGAGGTGCCGTCCGTTCGGCACTAGGATCTTCGGTGATTTGGATCACGACGAGTACGACTCCCTCAGCCCCGTTCTCTTGAACGCTTCCGCTCGCGATCTACAAGGGTATGTAGATGCACTCCTCTCTCTCGTTGCTAGTCTCTCCATAGATAGATCTTGGTGACTCGTAGGAAAATTTTGAATTTCTGCTACGTTCCCCAACATATCCATTTGTCATGTTTCTATAATAATTGCCATGTTGTAATATTTGCATAAACTATGGAGCACGACCGAGACGAGGAAGCAGAACGGGTGTTGGGGGACATAATCCCAGCCGGAGGTGATGTCATGTTGTATCTCAACGAAACCGATGGTCTGGAAGGAGAGGGGGAAGAAGCAGGCTACGGTTATCGAACAATGGAGGAGACCGTGACCGGTGACCGAATGCCGGTGCAAGAAGGAGACCGTGATGACGACTCCGGTGACCGAACAGAGTCCGACCAGGTATATATATTAATTAAGCCTGTGCTGACTAGCTAATTGATGCATTCATTGTTTTGGTATCTACACATATTAACTCTCGTCTTTCTACTTTTTCTAGCCCTCCGGATCGAGCACAACTTTGGTAAAGAGATGAGGCCCGAAGAAAAAGTTGCGCTTAGATGAAAGGCTCACGATCACAGCAATCGCACGCGATGGCCAACCGATTGAACCCCTTCGGACCAAGGACACATTTACTGCTCAGTGCGGGGTTCTTGTTAGGGACATGATCCCGATCAGTATTGAGCTATGGAATCAACTTAAGGATGAAGAGATTCAAGTTTCTTTTGTCTAAGATAGACAGAAACAATATCTTTGGAAAGCGCCGAAGGTAAATTTCACCCTACCGGAAGAGGAGGATCCGGAGAATCTAGTTATAGAGCCATTGATCAAGTCCTTTGCTCTCAAGAAGATGGCAGATCTATTCAGGAAGTGGAAGAATGACCTGAAAGCAAAGTTTGTCGACAAAGAAAAGACCAGATTCATCGGCCGGTACGAGAATCTCATAGATCAATGGGACGCATTTGTGGCGAACATGACATTGGACAGGAGTAAGAAGATGTCATTGATAAACAAGATAAATGCTGCGAAGGACCATCACCATTGCACAGGGCAGGTGGCTACCTCAAAGCCCGGCCGTTGTGGGCCAAGGCTGAGAATGACCTGCTTGATAAAGGGGTCGGACCAGAGACATTGAACTGGCCAGACCGTTGCCGGACTTGGTGCTTCGGGGTTGGCAGAACCTTGGACACTGTAACAGGGAAGTGCATTTGGACGGGCGATCAACTGCGAATACCCGTCACGAAGCTTCTGCACTATATCTCTGCAGCGCAGGAAGGGACGTTCATTTCAGACAGAGAGAAGGACGAGCTCACAATGGCCCTCGGGAATCCTGAGCACCCTGGACGGACACGAGGCACGCTGGGCTCTGTTCCGTGGAAGGCTGGGTTTCCGGATGCAGGCGGTTACAAATGCCAAGAGAGGAGGAGGAAAGTGGAGCAGAGCGAATAGCAGGAGCTGCACACAATGGTACGAAAGCTAGAGGAACGAGATGCAGTTCGAAGCAAGCGACCTGCCGAACCTACCCACAAAGCTACCCCGCCATATAAGCAGAGAAGCAGCATGGCTTCCGCCGAGCTGCTTCAGCTGGAGCCTATCTTCACGACTCCTGCTAGCTACCCCGTGGATGCTATCACGGAGTCTCAACATTGCCACCTTATGACGCAATGGCAGAACTACAAATTCAAGATAGCTGTCGGCTTTGTTCGACCTCCTGAACCCAACGCAACTTTTCACTGCCGTCCAATTCCAGAAGGATATGCCACGGCGACGATGGACGAAATAACAGAGGGATTTGAGGAGCTCGTGCTTGACCACCCTACCGGTGAAGGGGAGACTCGGCTAGGTTCTGCTCTGAAGACTCCATCCTATGGCGGAAGGAGCTCATCAACCTTCTGAACTAGACGCCTCCGCCTCCTCCTCCTCCGGTGAGTCAGGGCACTCCGCCTCCTCCTCCGCCTGCTCCTCTAGCGAGTTATTAGGGCACTCTGCATCCTTCTCCAACATGTGGCGTCACTCCGCCTCCTTCCCCCGCCTGCTCCTCCGATGAGTGATCAGGGCACTCTGCCTCCTTCTCCGGCGCGTGGCGGCACTCCGCCTCCTTCTCCGCCTGCGCCCGACCAGCCAGCCTCCTCCTTCTCCGCCTCATCAGCAAGGGTGGAAGAGACCCGCCGCCACTCCGGCTGCTCCGGCGCATCATAGTCCTTCTCATGTGCCTCGTAAGAAATGGAATAAGACAGCCGCAGCCGCTTAGCCTGCTCCGGCGTCTAGCAGTACAAAAAGAGGCGGGAGGTAATACAGATTCGGTCCATCTCTCAAGACTCCAGAGAAGTTACCATACAAGATGACCGCATAGGAAAACGAGGAGATCTGTCAAGCCCAAGTGAAGGACTACTTCAAAACGCAAAGAGCTAAGAGACATCCACCTCCGGAGGAGAAGATAGATCCGGTGAAAGCGAAGCACACTTTGGATGCCCTACAGTGACCACCACCGTCTCCGCCACAAACCAACTATGAGCGCATTACTGAGAAGACATATAAGGAAGCGAAGCGGTCGAGAAGTACTTGCAGTGAAAAAAGGTTACAAGAATGAAGAAGTGGGAAAAAAATTCCCTAGCTCGGCGAATAAGCGAACCAACCGTGCCCCCCGCTAAAGGTGTCTAGCGATATCGTCGCTAATCATCCGGGATCTTGCCCGGTACCAATCCTGCAGATTACATGCACGACGACGATGCACATTTTGATATAACAGAGGTGGACAAATTCAAATACGAGTACGGGAAGCCTCTCGTCAAAGATGGAACTACTCTAACAACAATGATGCGAAGATTCCATGATTGGTACATGGAAACCTGCAGAAAGCAGTCAGCTGGGAAGAAAATCGATACTTTGACGCTAAATGTTAAAGAGGATCAGCACGACCTCGTTGGAATTGATGAGTTGTCTGTTCCATTTGAGGAGTTCTTCCAGTTTTTCAATCTAAAGGCCCTCGATAAATTAACGGTCACTTGCTATTGTCTGTAAGTACTACTTCTATCATTAAGTCTCTATATATAGCTCAGCTCTTTCATTGCATGTATATAGAATTATCCTCACTATATTATGCAGATCGAAGATCGTCGAATGCAGAAAAGCTGAAATGTATGAAATTGGGTTCATTAACACAAATCTCATAGATGAATTTACGGTTACATGTCATGCCAAAGAAACCGAGGACAACTTGCTACGATCGTTGGTAATAAATCAAAACAAAGATACAATACTCTTTCCTTACAACTTCAAGTGAGTGTTACTGTCTTGTGCATATTCGGTTTCCCTTAATTATTACTTGAGGAGTAATTAATGTAATTGATGAGTTATGCATGCGTGCGCAGGTTCCACTATATTCTCCTAGAGATTAAGCTTGAGTAGGGACTAGTAAACGTCTTAGACTCGAGACGAAAAGATCCCGAGGACTATGCGGACATGTCTAAGATGCTCAAGAAGTAAGTGGAATCGATCATTATCGCACCATATCGGCAACTTTGTTCATTTCACGATATCAAGTAATTGTTTTCTTTGTCTCGCAGGGTTTGGAAAGTATTCACGCACAAGTTACTTCATTGCCGCGGGATCTGCGATGGAAATACCCGAAAGTAAGTACTACTAGCTAGCTAGTTCCGCACATCTCCCGTTGATTCTAGCTATTTTCATCAATGCCATTTATAATGCTTCATTATCAGTTTGATTGACCTCTATTTCTCATAAAGTGCTTGTGGCAGGAACCCGGGAATAATTACTGTGGATACTACGTCTGCGAGTTCATCTACAACACGACAGCCAAGAATAGGCGGGGCTACTCTAAAATACAATATGAAGTGTGTAAGCAAAAATATTCACAAGTTTATTTTATTACCATCATTTCTGTTGAGTTTCATTCATATATATGTATTGAACCCCTTATTCAAATTAGATGTGGGAGATGCGGAATGAACTCCTACCAAAAGATCGCATGCGAGCAATTCAAGAGGAATTGGTTGGATTCTTTCTTGACCATGCCATCAATAAAGCCGGAGAATACCACCATGCATGTGGAAGTTGAGTTCATATGTTAGGGTATTGTAAGAGATCTTACACAGTAGCGTCGGTAAGATATACGAAAACTTGTTGTTCGACCAATCCCTTGGAGAAGGAGAGGTCGATCACTTCTGTATATGTTCATGACGATCTTCTGTACTTAATAGTTTCCTTCATTTGCTTACTAGCTAGCTAGCGTGTCGAGTCCTCTCTATACGTAGCGTCGACCAAGCATGGAGACAAGAGAGGACACTTCTCTCTATTAGCTATCTAATACAATATATGAAACCCCTAAATTAACCCTTAAAAAACCCCCACCCACCCCCCCTTTCAGAAAAAACAAAAACCCAGCCCCTGAAATGCTGACGCGTGGAAGCCTTTTGGTCCCGGTTGGTGGCACCAACCGGGACAAAAGGCCCCCTGCCTAGGCAAGAGGCAACGACCACGTGAAGCCCCCATCTATCCCGGTTCCTGGGCGAACCGGGACTAAAGGGATAGGGATTTAGTGACAACCATTTAGTGCCGGTTCGGGAACCGGGACAAATGGCCCTCACGAACCGGTTCGAATGACCCTTTTTTTGCTAGTGAATCCTCCAGTCCATGGCCATGGCGTGCCACAGCTCCTTTGCCAAGGGGCACCTGCGGAAAGCATGGAACATATCCTCTCGTTCCAGTCCACATAAAGGGCATTGGTCAGAAACCTCAAGATGCCAAGAATGCTTATTTGCCCAAGTAGCAAGTGAATTCGTAATGATCCTCCATGCAAACACGCGTACCTTAGGGGGAGCAGGGCACCCCCATATGATCTTCCAGATGGCGTGATGACCATCCGGTGCCCTGCTCGTGGCGGTGGCCAGTGGACGCTCGCGCTCGTTCATGGCTAACCGATATGCGGATCGAACGGTGAAGATACCGTTCTTCTACGGTGCCCATGCCACTACTAGGAAAAGGCTAATTAGTGGTGCACCTGTTTTGGCCATTAATGGCGCACTACAGGTGCGCCACTAGCATCACGCCACTAGTAGTTAATACTAATGGCGCACCCCTGGTGCGCCATTAGTATACCAGACAATAGGTGCGCATCAGGGAGTGCGCCATTAGTATGTCAAAGGGTACGCCATTAGTATGCCTCCCAGGGGGCCATATTTACCTTGTGCTCTGGGTTACTAATGGCGCACTCCTAGATAATGCGCCACTAGTGTTCTTACTGTAGTGCGCCACTAAAGTGTAGTGCGGTGCGCCACTAGTATGAATTTTAGGAATTTGTTTTTATTTTCTGATATTTGCATAGGTTACAAAATATATTACTGCACAGAATATAGACAACACAACATATAAACAACAGATTTATCGAATACAATAGAAGATTAGTCTCCGAATACAATTCATCATATTAGTCTCCGAATTCAAAATACCGAACAAAGTTAGAACATTACAAGTCTCAAGACCGCGAGTAGCGAGTTTGTCTTCACATTACAAGTCGATATCGATCATCTAAACTACCATCGCATAGAAGAGAGCTGCGGTCATCACGATGAGCATCATCGCGATGAAATGGTCTTCGTCCGGTTCCTCCAACGCTCCCTCCTCTCTCCCGCTAGATAGCGCGCGTATCTAGCTTCCGCCTCCGCCCTAGTGGTGTACCCTTTGTAACTATTACCGCTGACACGGTGAACCTGTCTCCGACACTCCTCCCAGTCATCGTAGACTCCGGGAACTTTACCCTTGTACACGACATACGACGGCATCTCGATGCACTAGCCAAACAAAACGTTAGTAGCAATTCACAGACAATACATAAGCAATATATAAGTATGCAACAAAAGGATCGAAAGAGAAAAGCAACACATTAATAGCACGATTCATGGTCCTACTAATAAATAGCATCAATTACATATAAGTTGAACGACTGTCCAAACCAAAGAGACATACAAGTTCATTAAAGTTTAATTACAACATGAGCTAATCGATATTTCATAACTACATAACATCACTACTTTCGACTCGACTCAGGGACCAGAACGTGGATGAAGCCGCCATCTTTCGTGATGGTAACGAAATCACGGTCGTTGTCAGCTTGCATTTGTAGCGTTGTTTCTATCTCACTGTTGGACGGTTGAAATCTGAGGTAGAAATGCCTCGAGGTACGAAGGACATCTTGATGGATGATTTCCGCAAACTCCGACTGGATGCGAAAGAATTCTTGTCTAATGTCCGCGTCCTGGATTGCCGACATGCGTGCGGCCCAATCTTTGAGATTATTTGGTAGCAGAAGGTGATTATGGTCCCATATGATCGCCCGCATGTGATGGAGGGCATAGTAGGCATCCTTCTGACCGCCAGGCGGCTGCTTGACGCAGGGGAACATCGTATTGTGGGTGAACACGTGCTGGACATACCTACGAATCAGCCTGTTGAAGGTGCCTCCAGATCTGGCGTAGCCGGGAAGAGGTTCATCCAGAACTTTCTTGATATTTGTGTAGTCTTTCTTCGACTGATGGTCCAAGTCGAAATACGTGGCCATGGAATATTTTGGGCTTAAGAGGATGAGTGTGCAATGTGTGTCACTGCACAAAACACGGAATGTTAGAAAAAAAGAATGATCGAGATCTAAGAAATCATATGTTACGGGGCGGTGAGGGATGACTTACTCGGGAAAGTAAGGCACGAGGAAATTATCATTATCTGGGTTTGCCAGAATGACGCCTTCGACGTATGAACTCGCGACTTGCCAGTCCCCAGCGCTGCCCAAGATCTTGGCATGCATGTAGAAGCGGTCGACTATCATGATGTCTGGGGTCTCGTCTCTAATGATCCACATCTCCATACTCAGCGAAAATAGCTGAATGAAGGTGTAGTGCAGTGGATGAAGGTTAAACATAGCGAAGATGTCCGCAAACCGCAGGGCGATCATACCCCCGATGGCGCTATCGACAAAGACCTTGCCCTCTGGCACCTTGGCCACGAAAACCGGGTATTCCACATCATTCGCGGAGAGACGCCGCTTCTCCAAAGAAAGAACACTGTCATGCAAACAACGCATAGCACCGGTTGCAGTATTGAGCAGATTAGTCGGTAGCATCGGCCTACCCGCCACATGCACCCTCCTCGAGATATCCTTAGGTGAAGGTGGCCTGTCCTGAGCACAGATCATACTCGGTGCCGGCTGGTTCGCACCCTTGTTAGTCTTTCTTTTCCGTCCCTTCTTCTTCTGCTGCTATAATGGGATCGAATTCTACTCAGAGACCACCTTCTTGAGTGTGTTGGGGATGATAATATTTTGCACCTCGGCTATCTGAGGCTCGGTGAAGGCGGCGGCTGGAGGCGTCTCCTGAGAACTGAATGCCAGACGATGCCTATTGCAATTGGGTTTCTCCGCGGTACTAGCTAGATCGCGGACGTTTTTTGCAAGGTTGGGTTCTTGAGACGGAGGCCCCAAGAATTCATCACCGTACCCATGTTTGGCAAAGTACTTATCGACGTTGGTAAATGTACCGTCGTCGTCGTCGTTATCGTCGTCGTCGTCCGGATCCTGTGCCATATGCATGTCCGGATCCTGGGCCATATGCATGTCCGGTAGCGTTGCGGCGGTCTTGCCATGGCTTGGCACCGACACGACTGGCGGTGTTGTCTGTGGGGTGGTGTCCCCCATCCCCAAACGAATCTGGCTCTTCTGCCAAAGCAAGGGCCAGCTTAAGCAGGCGCTGAGGGTCATCACATCATCTTCGTCGGCGAGTCGAAACGGAGGTAACAAGTCATCGCAGCCTGGCAGCACCCGAACCAGTTGAACCCTATACACGGTGGGTGGCATCGGATTACCGTGGAACACGGGGTTGCCCGGTTGAACGATTCTGCCCTTGACAACATCGATCAACTCGCCGCCCATGAAGCGCAGGAGAGTGCATGGAACGTCGACACCGGTGCCCTGCGAAAACATGTAGGGCGTCAGGGGATGCCCAGTCAAAGGCAAGGAGATGAAGCCATCGGCCGAGAGGCTTAGTTACCGTGATGGCGTCGAGCTCGGCTAATGTCGAGGCACTGCCAACGGCGGGCGTGCAAGTGATGGAGGGGTCGCTTGCTGCCAAGGTGCCTGCCGGCGTATTCTTCGCACACTCGGGTGCATTAATAAGCTCCAATGCCCGCGGCGGCGCCGGAGACACCAATACCGCCTCCGCCGGAGACACCAATGGCGCCGCCTACGCATTGTGCGAGTTGTTGGCCGTGAAGCTGGGAACCGGGGGTGGCCCCTGTTGGCCGCCCGCAATCCACACCTGCGGCCCCTCAATCAAGGTAGGCACAATGGCGGTGATCGCCCCTCCCAGTTGGTCTTGCACTTTCTCTTGGACCATCTCCAGAATCCGCGCCACTTGTGCCCTGAGTTCTTGAACCTCACGCGACTGGCTTTCCGAGATGGTCTTTCTCTCCTTTCGCCCACTAGCGTTATAGTATGATGATCATTTCGTGGACAAGTCTTTGCCAGCCACACGACCGCTGACGATGGCTTACTAAAGTTATCCTTGTTTTTCAGTAAGTTCAACACCCTATTTAAAGTGGTGTCCCAAGGGGAGCTCTGAGACGACCCCGCGCTACTGCTTTCAGTGTCCTGCGGAAGGAACATGAACCATTTAGAAATTTGGCTTCATTACTTAGAATGCAACCATATGGAGCTAATTACGCGGGGGTGTATTCCTTACCAGAACAAGCTCAAGCGCCTTGGTCTTCGGATACATGGTAAGCTCCTTTGTTACCGGGTGCATCTTGTACTGGGCCCTAACATAGTTCCTGGTCTGCTTGTCACGGTATTTATCGAAGAGGGGTGGTAGGCCTTGCTCGGCACGCTCCACGTCCTCCTTGTCCCATATAGGTTCCGCCACTCTGTAGCCGCCGGGACCGAGTCTTTGGACCCCTAAGTTCAACTCCCGCATTTCTTTTCCCCAATGACTTGATTCCGCGGATGCGTTGCTCTCGCACTTGATCTTGTACTCCCGGTAGTCAGCTTCGCTGATCGAAGGATTTTTCTCCTTGATCTTCTGATAACTATCACCACGTAGAATCATATGCCTCACCGCGCTTCTCCAAGTAGATAGGGTCGTGCTCATCTTCGTGAGGGCGGCACTGTTCACTTTATTCCCCGAGAGGCGTGTGTTTGCAAAGTCAGCGGGGAACTTGTATCGTTCGTGCAGCTTCGTGAAGAGGAGGTTGCGCAAATTCCCTCGGTCAGGATGCCTTAGGTTCTCGGTGTTGATCGAGACGGTGCTTTGGAGAATGCACCCGAGCTGAACCGCATACCCCTTGACTAATTCTTTGGGCGCCGTTGGATGCCCCTCGGAGCACACTTCAATAAATTCCTCCTTGACGGTGCCGAGCACGTCCGGCGCCGGTCCTTCCGTTGCCTCTTCGGTTGGCTGCCATCTGTGCGTGCGCTGCCATCATTAGTGGTGGCATCCTCGGCGGCACCATCAGTGGTGTCATCCCCGACGCCACTAGGGGTTGTGTAGTCAGGATCGGTGTCTTCCACGGCGTCCTCATAGCGGTGAGGTTCTTCCTCCATCTCCTGGGACAGCTCGCAGGATGCCATGCCCGAACCGCCGGCCTCATCGTTGTGGGCCATGTTTCGCTCTAAATAGGAAAAACATTTGGTCAAAAAGTTGGTTATTGTCGAGGAACAAGATCTCTAAGTTGACCAAAAAACTGAATTTTGGAAATCTACAGAATGAACAAGCTAAGGGCTAAGCTTTCATCATTTAGGTTTTTATCGACACCGTGGCACCCTAAAAGCCAAGGTTTTATCATTTAGGGTTTGACTCTTGGCTAACCAACCTCACTTCCTCCTCCTCCTCCTCCTCCTCCTCTTCTTCTTCATCGTCTTCCTCTGATTAAATGGATTTCCAGGATGTAGGTGGATTCATGTGTATATATACACCTACACTAACTACTAGCCAGCTAGTGTGTTTAGACTAGATCGGGGGGTATTGTCTTCTGTTGTGTCATTTTCATAGTTTCTTTCTGATCACAATGGATGAGGAGCTTGATTGGTTACTTTAATGGCGGTCAGGGTCAGGTAGGGGAGGTGGGCAGGTGGGACAGGAGCGAGGTCAACGGCTCGTGGATGGCTCATACGTGGCGCCCCCAGCTCCAATCATGAGATTACGCAGGCAAATAAACAAAGAGGATTTACCTAAGTGATCAGGCCTAATCACACCGTTGTCGCAAGTCAGAATGAGCTTTGAACATAGGTGAATATTTCATGAGAGTTACTGACTGACATCAAGAGCCAACTTCAGAACGACCGAGTACGCAACCCAAGTCACAGGCCTATCTATCTATCTATCTATCTATATAGGGAAAAATATTTACAAGTGGAAGTAGAAAATGGTGTGTCGATGACTTGCTCAGATGATTAAGAGTTAACTAACATTAAGAATAAAGGGGCAGTTGATCCTACTTAATTAAGTACTAAGATACCCCGGCCCATGCATTAGTCGCAAGTACCCCATATGTCCTATTTTTAGCGAAGTCATGCTAAAATTCACGGAAAATTTCAGCATGACCTTTGCTGAAAATAGGACATATGGAGTACCCGAATTTGCCGGAACGGAAGTTAATCGACATTCCGGCAAACTCAAGGGCCTCCCGGGTACCTGCAAAATCATCACGACACGATGGTCGGAGACAAAACCCAACAAACTAGCAAAGTTACTTACGTGTTTACAGAAATTGTTTTCTGTAAAACTGTCACCTGTTTTGATCAGAAGCAGCAATTGCCCCAGCAGAGCGAACATACAAACACCATTAATACAGATCAAAGACCTAGAAGAACAAGGAAAATGTTGAGGGAAATACGCTATATATTGAAAGAAATCATGTTATGTATCAAGTATCAACATCATTTCCACTTCACTGTTTCACCTATGCACACAAATTTACTAAAAGGATATAATACAGGTTTAAGTTATCATTGCAATGCCTGACTGAAGGGTGTATATAAGGAGTAGCGAGATACCAATGGCATGTGTTGCCACTGTGATCAGCTTTTGTGAAGGACTTTTTTCATAAGAAACTGTTAGGATGTGGAGTGTTATGTTCTTAGTATAAATGATCATAATTTTCAATTAAAGAGATAACTTTCCTTCCAGTCCTAGCTAGCAAACCTGGAGCAATTCTACTGGCAATTAAGTGTCCCCAGAAAGTGGCCAGCACATTTGCTTCCAGGCTTTTTAAATCCTCTGTATCCTATTACATAGTACCATACATGTACTTGAATACCCAAAAATCCTGCACAATTCTACAATTAGGCAGATGCCCTTTGCCATATATACAGCTCATGATTCATACATAATTTTAAACAGTGCTTCTTTTTCTCCAAGGTCCAACTAATATGCCCAAAAACAAGAGTGAGAGTGACTCCATAGCAATGACATCAGAATTATACCAAAAAGAAGAAGAAGAGAAAACAACAGGAAGGCATTTTCATTGTACAAACAGCAAATTCATGTTCACATGTGTGTAATGTGGACTTACTCGATCAGCAAACAAATTCTCCTTCTTACTGGTCTTGAAAAGCGCCAACTGAAACTCCTCCTGCACCACGTCAACGCACAAGCATCACAATTTAGGTTATTCGTCACTCATCATATATGCTATATTAAAAGTAAGAGTTCAAATATCTGTGCATTCTGCAATAAAAGATTTCAAGAACACCAACACATTTTTAGCCAAACAATATTTGTAGGAAGCAGATCAGCAATCCAAATCTCAGATTTTTACAAAAAAAGGGATAAGACTAGAAATACAGCTCAGGTGCAAAACCTGGAAGCAATATGGTTTGTAGAAACTAGATTTAATTTAGTATTGTAGGGACCTGAATTTGTTCAGAGGTTATTCAACCCAAGTAAAATAGGCAAACTCAAACGGATATATCCTCTTCTATGCTAAGCCTAAAAAGTGATTAATGAGCTGATTTGGCTTTTTTAACTTCTATAACTTTCAATGGCTTTACGTAATTCTTTTTTACTGATGGCAAAAAATAGTATCAAATGGAGGTACTACATTATCTGAATCGATGAGAATAGTATGAAATCAATGCTTTCCATACCAAGGTTGTGTGTAATCATCTTTCACACTTATCTACAAGACCACAACAGTTGCCGATAATTACCAACTCCTGACAGTTTCAGACTACACCAGTTTCAGTTAACTGTTTTTTAGACTACAACAATTTCAGTGAACTTTTCCTCGGACTATAACATGTGATGCATAGACATTGAACTTTTCCTTGGACTACAACAATTCCAGTGAACTTTTCCTCATTCAGGATGTTGACGACGATCTTTTGACATGTGATGCATAGACAATGTGTGAGCATTGGCAACCGGCCGCTGCTTCACCTTCACTTGTTGACTTCAATTGCCATCTTCCAAGACATGCTAAACAAATTGTCATGTCCTTCCCAATGCCATCCCAGGACTCCATGATGATCCACTCCACCCAGGAAACAAAACAAAATCTGGAGCTGGCTAAGTAAATGAAATGCAAATGTATCACATGCCTAGTTCAAATGGTCTTTGCTATGTCCTGCCTGGCTAGGAAACCATCTGACTGACTAAATACTTCAGCACGCTCAGAGCAGAGCACGGGAGCGCGGGAGAGCGCGAGCACGCGGGAACGGACGCATGAAGCAGCAATAGCGACACGACGGGGCGGCGGCGGCGAGCTCCTACACCTAACCCTAGGTCGCCGCCCCGTGGGGGCATGGGGTTCATTGAGCAGGGGAGAAGGGAGGGAGGGAGAGAGAATAACCAAAGGCCGCGCGGGGAGGCTCGCGCCGCCGTCGAGGAGCGCGTTCAACGAGGCTAGTCGCCGTTGAGGGGCAGCTCCGACGAGGCAGCCGCCACCGGGAGCGAGAGAGAGATTTGGGGGCAGCGGCGGTCTGGTGGCGGTCAGGGGCGTTGGGGGCAGTGGGGGTCGGCGTCGGGGGCGGTGGGGCGACGGGCAGCGAGGCACTGGGGCATTGGGGGCGGTGGTGGTCGGGTGCGGCGGGGGCAGCGGGCACGGCCGGGGACGACGAGCACGGGGACGACACGGGTGAGGTGAGGCAGTGGGGGGCTGAGAGAGAAATGTGAGATTGGGGATTTTAGTGGGGGGGAGGCTTAGGAATGGCGCACCCCCTAGCGGTGCGCCATTAGTAAAAAAATTGATAGCAATGGCGCACCTCCTGGCGGTGCGCCATTAGTAACCTTTTTTTGGATAGCAATGGCGCACCTCCTAGTGGTGCACCATTAGTAATATTTTTTTTAGATTTTTAGTTGCATTCATTTGTGAATTGGTAAAACATTTAGGAAGTATTACACTTATGATTGCTTCTTTAGTATTTGGTTCAGCTTGCGAATTAATATTAACTAAATAAATTATTAGTCTTCATTTGTGAATTAATATTAGGGTCGGCAGCGGCGGCTTGAACCCTAGGTCTCGCTCGGGTGGGGGGGGGAGGGAGGGGGTGGGTGGTGCGCTCGGCCGATTCCGTTCGGGGGAACCGAGCGAGGAGACAGGGGAGGGTGCGCGGGGTCGTCGGCGGCGGTGGAGTGGGGGAGGGTGCGGGGGGTCGTTCGCGACGGTGGAGCGGGGGAGGATGCGGGGGGTCGGCGGCGGCGGTGGAGAGGGGGAGGGTGCGGGGGGTCGTCGGCGGCGAGGGGGATCTGGCGAGGGGGGACAACGCGCGATCGAGATGGAGTGGGATCTGGGGGATAGCGCGTGATCGAGATGGAGGGGGATCTGGCGCGGCGGGCAAGTGGGAAAGGGATAGAGGGGGGAAGGTTAGCAATGGCGCACCTCCCAGGGGTGCGCCATAAGTATATCCATAGCAATGGCGCACCGCCGAGGGGTGCGCCATAAGTAACTTTTTTTTAGTTGGGTCTAATAATTTTTTATTTGTTATTTCAAAAAATTTATGAATATGAAAACATATAATCAACTTTGTTTTGAAAATATCATCAAATTTGTTATTTGAAAATATTTGAAAAAAATTCATAAAAATTGGTATACCAATGGCGCACCTCCTAGGGGTGCGCCATAAGTACATTGATAGCTATGGCGCACCTTCTCCTGGTGCGCCATTGGTATTTTTTTTAGTTGCATCTAATAATTTTTTTAGAAAATGACAATCAAATTTGAAAACATTTATGAATGTGAAAAAATATCTCAAATTTGTTATTTCAAAATATTTATGAATATGAAAAAATATCATCAAATTTGTTATTTAAAAATATCATCAATATTTTTTTTGGATTTTTAGTTGCATTCATTTGTGAATTGGTAAAACATTTATGAATATGAAAAAATTTATGAATACAATCAAGAAATGAAGGCTACAATTTAAATACAGTCGATCTTAGCTAGCTATCTGTTCACAATCTTCTTGCCCTTATTTTTCGCAAATGGAGTTCTTCTCTTGAACGGACGTCCTTTAGGTAAGGTGGTCCTGCTTCTTCTTGTGGTGTATGCTGGTACTTCATCGTCATCGTCATGTTCCATGTTCGGGTCGCCGTACTTGTCGAAGTCTTTCTCATTGGCGACTCCATCCATTCCGATGATCTTCCTTTTGCCTCTCCTCATGACAACACGACTAGGCTTTGACGGGTCGGTAATGAAGAAGCATTGTCCACTTGGGAAGCCAGTACCCATGGCTCATTTTCACGGTGACGTTTGCGCCCGCGGTCTTGGATTTGGCTTCGAGTATAACCATGGTGGTGAAATACCGGTCTTGTTTTAGGACACTCTTGGCCCATCTGACACGGAACATCTGGACCTTCTCTCCAGTATAGCTCAGCTCCCAGATCTCCTCGATCCTTCCGTAGTATCTATCCTTGTCATTACCGGTGTAGGATTCCATCATTACCCCGGAGTTCTGATAACCATCGCTCTTCATGTCCTTTCCCTCGGTGTAGAATGTGTAGCCGTTGATATCGTATGCCTCATACATCATCAGGTTGTGCTCGGCGCCCCGTGACAAGGCGAATATGAGTTGTTATTCCGCGGAAGAATCCTCGTGTAAAGGGTACGATAGAAGCTTCTCCTTGAACCAACGCGTGAAACATGAGTTGTGCTCTTTGATTATATCTCCATCCGTCCTCTGTTGGCCTCGGTCATTGTACGTCTTCTCAATAAAGGTTTTGTGCTCTACCACCCAAGGATCGACCATGTCTGTGTGTTGTAGCACGACTAGGTTTGCTCTTTCAAAGTCGGCGAGTCGACCCTCGAAGTCGACATGCATTTTGAGGCGACCCTCACGGTGACCCCATCCAGCGAGCCTGTCAAGGTGCCTGTTGACGGGCAAACCAACGGGGTTCTCGATTCCTAGATAATTCGTGCAGTAGGAGATGCACTCTTCGGTCAGAAAGCCCCTGGCTATGCTTCCCTCTAGACGTGACATGTTGCGAACGTATCCTTTGATGACACTATTCAACCTTTCAAACGTCATCATGTTGTGCAGGAACGTCGGCCCGAGTTGGACGATATCCTCCATGATATGGACTAGCAGATGCACCATAACATCGAAGAATGCAGGCGGGAAGTACATCTCAAGTTCGCATAGTATCACCACGATCTCTTCCTATAGCCTTCTGAGTTGCCTCACGCCAACCGACTTCCTAGAGATGACGTCGAAAAGGTTGAATAGGCCAAATAGCGTTTCACGGATGTGCCTGTCCATGATCCCACGGATTGAAACTAGAAGTATATGCGTCATCAGCACGTGACAGTCGTGAGACTTCATCCCGCTGAACTTATGCTTCGCTGAGTCTACGTATCTGCTTATATTCCCCGTGTAACCGTAAGGAAGTTTTACTCCTACGAGGCAAGTGAAAAACTGCTCATCTCCTCCTGACTTAGAGTGAAGCACACGGGAGGGAAGTCATTTTCGGTCTTCTTGGCCTTTTTGCCTTTGTGACGACTTTTCGTGTCCTGCTTCGCCTCATCATCATCATCATCATCATTATTAGCGTGAAGCTCCTCCCTGATGCCCATTGATTTCAAGTCTGCCCTTGCTTTCGGCCCATCTTTCGTCCTCTCTGGCATGTTGAGCAGGGTAACAAGCAAACTCTCGCACACGTTCTTCGTGATATGCATGACATCAAGGCTGTGAGGCACACGATGGATCTTCTAGTACGACAAGTCCCAGAAAACAAACCTCGTTTTCCATACCTTCAGTAGCGGCTCTGGCGCCTTTCGCTTCTTTCCTGGCTCTGGCGCCTTTCCCGGTGGTGGGCACTCTTTCCAATTTTTCAACAGCTCATCTATTTCTTCGCTGCTCCTCATACGCGGGCGTCTTCGGGTTTCGGTTTCACCATCGAACAGATCCTTGCGTTTTCTCCATGAGTCATCGTCGCGAAGCCACCTTCGATGTCCCATGAAAACGGTTTTCAAAGACCCGAGATCTCTATCTAGCTGGCGATACGTTGTGTCATCCATGCACCTGACGCATCCAAAAAATCCGTGGACCACCTGCCCCGCGACATATCCGTAACCGAGATAGTCGTGCACCGTCGTGAGTAGTGCGGTTCTCATAGGGATATATTCTTTCTCTGCGGCGTCCCACGTATTGGCTGGCGTTTTCCACAGCGTGTCTAGCTCCTCTTTCAACAGCCCCAGATACAGATTGATGTCATTCTCTGGTTGTTTCGGCCCTTCAATTAGCATACTCATGTGAATGTACTTTCTCTTCATGCACAACCAGGGGGGAAAGTTGTACATCCACACAAACACAGGCCAGGTGCTATGTGTGCTTCTCTGGCTGCCAAATGTATTGACTACATCGGTGCTCGTGCCCATCATGATGTTCCTTGGATCGTCCCCAAATTCTGGGTATTCGAAGTTCAACGCTTGCCACTGGCTCGCATCCTTAGGGTGACTCAACATCTTGTCTTTTTTATTCATCTCCGGATCATTTCCGTCATCTTCTCGCTTCTTCTCCTTCCTATCCGCGTGCCAACGCAGGAGCTTTGCGACCTTAAGGTCCGTGAAATACTGCTGCAGACGAGGAGTGATCGGAAAGTACCACACCACTTTTCGAGGAGCTTTCTTCCTCTTCTTGTATCGACTGACGCCACACACCGGACATATGGTAGACTCCGCGTGCTCGTCCCGATAAATGATACAATTGTTCATGCACACATGGTATTTCACGTGTGGTAAATCCAGAGAACACACGATTTTCTTCGCCGCCTCGAAACTGGTCGGGCACTTGTTCCCCTTGTGAAGACGTTCGTGCCAGAATGACATGTTCTCGTTGAAGCATGCGTCGGTCATTTTGTGTTTTACCTTCATCTCCAGAGTCATGAGCGTTACTTTCAGGCGGGTATCCTCAAGCTTGCATCCTTCATACAATGGAGTAACCGCGTCTATCTCCAGTTGATCCAGCTTGGCTTTCTCTCGGGCGGCAGCTCTTGCGTTATCCATCTGCTTGAGAAGCAGCTCTTGAAAATGAGGGTCATGCACCCAGGCCATCGATGGTCCATCGTTGTCTGCTCCGACATCTTCATCTTCATGATCATGCCCTTCGTCTGCTCCGGCATCTTCCTCATCATCATGTCCGGCATCTTCTACATGATGACTGTGTACTGCATCTACTTCGTGATCATGTCCTGGAGATTCTTTGTCTTCTTGCCCGCCCTCGCCGCGGTTGTCTTGCTCATGCCCTTCCTCATTTCTTGCCCGCCCCCCATGGACGACTTCATAATCATCTTCATCACCTTGCCACTGATAGCCATCCATGAAACCACGCAAGAGCATGTGGTCCCGCACCTGTACGGAATCCGGGTCCATAAGGCTCATCAGCTTGCATCTTCGACACGAACGTCTTATCTCCGTCTTGTTCTTTTGAAGCATCTCGGCCTTCGTGGAGCTGAAAAACCTATTCACGATGCCTTCGGTCATCGTGCGGACCATGGTCGCCTGTGGGGTAGAGCAAAACGATATTTTGAAACCAAGAAAAAATTTGGCATGACTTTGCTTGAAAATAGGACCAAAAGGAATGCATAGTGCCAAATTCTCGCCGAAACGGAAATGAATCAACATTCCGGCAAAATATTGGCAACTAGCGCATTTCAAATACCGGTACCTACAAACACAAACATATATGCAACACCACAAACATATGTAGATCTAGCTAGGCCATAAAAAGTGCATGTGCACGTTGTTGGAGGGAGAAAAAGTAGATATACAACATAAAGAAAGCTTTCCCCTTACTTACCTATCAAAAAAAGTAATTTAACCACTTAATGTGGGTGAATCTATGGTGCAAATGAGGTGAGGAGGAGGAGGCAGCCAAGACAAGCTTGGAGGAGGTGGATAGAATGAAGTGGGGAAAGTGAGTGTGGTAGGTGGCTGTCCAAAATATCCTAGCTGGTCTCAGGTTACTACTGGCGCACCACCTAAAAATGCGCCATTAGTAACCCTGGTTACTAATGGCGCACCTGTTAGGTGGTGCGCCATTACTAGTTTTGCAAAAAAAAATGTTAGCAGTGGTGCACCGTGGATGTGGTGCGCCATTCTAGTTTGACCTAGTAATGGCGCACTATACTCTGGTGCGCCATTATTAGTTAAAAAAGTAAAAAAAATGCTAGTAGTGGCGCACGTGGTATGTGGTGCGCAATTACTAGTTATAACTGGTAATGGCGCACTATGCCCCGGTACGCCATTACTAGTTTTGGAAAAAAAAATTGCTAGTAGTGAGGCACCGTAGGTGTGGTGCGCCATTAGTGTGATGGACACTAATGGCGCACCAACACGTGGTGCGCCATTAATGTCAATATTATCTATAGCCATTTTCCTAGTAGTGTGCGATGATGTCGTCGGTTATGCGGGTCGAAGTGGGAATGCTGAAGATCACCTCCACATCTGCCGGGTGAAAGTAGTGTCGAAGCAGGTCTTGGCGCCATGCTGACCCATCCTCTTGCAGCAGATCAACCACTCGTCGAAGCCGACAAGTACCCTGTTGGGTAATAGGTTGGCATGTAGGCTCGCAGGGGATCCATCGGTCTTTCCAAATCCGAATGTGACGGCCATCCCCTACACGCCAGATGAGACCCTTCTTGAGGATCCCGAAGCCATATTGGATGGCCTGCCACGTAGGGAAGGCATTGCCTGAGAAGACCGTATCCTCAAAGTGGCCCTCGGGAAAGTACCTTGCCTTGAGGACCTGCGCACATAAACTGTGAGGGTTAATAAGTAAGCGCCAGGCCTGCCGGGCAAGAAGGGCCTGGTTGAAGGCATGGAAGTCGCGGAATCCCAATCCACCCTGAGTCTTATGCGCCAAAATCTTTGGCCACGCCAGCCAGTGTGTCTTACGCTTCCCTTCCGATGCACCCCACCAGAAGTTCCGGACCATACGGTTGAGATCATCATACGCAGACATGGATAGCTTAAACACCCCCATTACGTATGTTGGTATAGCCTGCGCAATAGCTTTGATCATCGTTTCCTTCCCTGCCAAGGACATCGTGTCTCCCCGTGCTATAATTAGCTTTAACAGTCTGGACTGCAAGTTTTGAAACTTCCCACGCGACATGCGGCCCTCTTGTGTAGGAAATCCCAAGTATTTATCCTCAAACAGATCCGCCACAATGTTAAGTGCTGCACACACTCTCTGTTGCTCGTCACTTGGGCATGCATCACCAGATAAAGCACTACACTTTGCCGGATTAATACTCTGGCCTGGGCCTGGTAACTTACTTAACCTGGGCCTGGTAACTTTTGACCCCAAAAAAGTCGTTGGAACGTCTCAACATGGATCTAGTTTCGAAGGTCTCGTCGCGACGAATCTTTTATTTGAAAACAGTTTTTCAACCTGACTGATGATTTGAGCTACAAAATATTTTAAAATTTCAATTTTAATGAATTTTTGCTATATCACTCTTTTGTTTTTATATGCATGGTTGTACAGTTAAATTCGGCTCGCATGCAAATTAGTAGAGCTGCTTTACAAACAAAATATAAAACAAATCGAAGCTATCCGCTCGCACAACCCTTACATACAGGAAGACGCGTCAGTAATCTTGCTTATTTAAAAACATTAAAATTGTGCAACTTTCCTCCCCTCTCAGGCCAGCAGCGTTCCTGGCCGTTGGATACTCACTTGCAAGCATTTTAGGCCATCAGATCAGGTGTGAATCCCGCGTAAGCTGGCTTCGTTCTTTATTAACGACTGAGAACGGTGTTGGGCCGCTGCTCCGGTCACTTTTTTCGTAGTCACAGATTAAATTGGGCCTAATGGGCCAATAACAACCAACGGTAAATGCAACCAGAAGGGGATTATCTCGACCGTCGTTTCGTTCGCAAGGTCAGACCTTTTCGACCTACCAAGGGTGGTGGCGTGGTGCGCCGCCGCTGTCTTCGTCACCGGAGAGAGAGAGAGAGAGATCGGATCGCCATGCACAACACCGCGAAGTTGAGCTGCCCAGATCACTGATGTTCGGCACCTCCCATGGACGACCGACCTTGGTACCGACTGATCCGGGAACGAGGACTCCCATGCCGACCGCGAAAGCGCCTCGCCAGACAACGGCACGGAGTCAGCTCGATTGCCTTGGTCTGTTCGGTTGCACGGCGTGGCGGGATGATGTGTGGCGGCGGACAACCGTGCGTCCATTTACAACTTCTATCACCATTCACCAACGAAGATTGGTTGAGAGGTTAATCGGCCTCAGTTACCTACATATATGCCCTGTCCCATTACCCAGGTTCGTCCTCCTTCCTCTAGCAGTACGTTGTAGCATCAAGCAACTATGCTTCTCCAATAGGTCGCCCATTCATCTTCAACTTGCGGCAGATTTTCCATTCCCACTACAATCCCTTCGCACTCTGATCGGCCTCCTACTGACGCCCAAGTGCTCGGGACTGGTTTTGGCTTAATAGTTCAACAAATTTCTGTAGGTTGTTTCTGGTTTTTTTTGTTCCTGAATTCTGAAACCAAGGATCCCAATGGCTGCTGGCAGGTTAGTTAAGTGCATTGTCATATTTTATTCCATATATATATCCAGTGCGTTCATATGATTGCTTAGTTACTTTCCATGCTTATCTATTCTTAATTATTCATGACAAGCTACTCCCGGCTATATATGCATCAGATTGTTTAGGACAATAGATGCATACGCGCAAATATCAGTTTTTTCTTATGCACTCTTAATGTGTTCATATATCTGATAAAATGACATATCTAATGTTTGTACAGTTCATGCCAAGAAGAAAGAATTATGGAATGTTTGGTGCTTCCAGTGTGTGAACATTTTATTTGAAGCCTGGTGTATGCCTAATTGTGGGCCCTTTGAGCAAGTTCAATAATTTGTAGCAAATCTAAATTAAATATGATGATGTGAACTTTATCCGCACATCAGTGTTGACATATATGAGGTACAGAAACTAAATTTAGGCAACGCTCGCAGGTGAGTGGAGAGCATATCATTTCTTCTGTATTGGATAATGAGAAAGCTAAAATCCAGTCGGCAGGAATTCTGCGACAGATCCGCACGACTCGGATCGCGTCCATTTCGGATCGGACGGCGCTTATTAATCGTACGACAGTTGTTAATTCCCTTCCGTTTTCTCCACGATCCCGCAATAAATGGTGATTGGATTATGTTTTAACTGCGATCATAATTCTAGGCAACTTTATTATCCCGTAATTAATGAGTTACCGTTGGCATGATTATCCCGTAATAAATGGGTTGCCCTAATTTGAAACGCAATTAGTGGGTCACCTCCTAATTTGCATGATTTTGTCGGTCCTTTTCTCATCCTAATTTCCGAGGCAAAAAATAGTGTACAAGGTGGGATTCGAACTCTCAACCTTAGCAAGCTAAGACATGTAAACTAACCACGCTAACCAACTAGCCAAGCAACTAGTTGTCTATGTTGCATTTCTTTTTTATGATATAATATGTATAGTTTGCTTTGAATCTTTCTTGTATGTTATTATAGTTTGAGACACCCCCTGTAGTTATCATGTCAGTTTGAGATACCCTCTGTAGTTATCATGTCGTTCATGTATAGTTATCATGTTTTCTCTTTGTTAAAATTATCATGTCGTTCATGTATAGTTATCATGTTTTCTCTTTGTTAAAATTATCATGTCGTTCATGTATAGTTATCATGTTTTCTCTTTGTTAAAATTATCATGTCGTTCATGTATAGTTATCATGTTTTCTCTTTGTTAAAATTATCATGTCATTCATGTATAGTTATCATGTTTTCTCTTTGTTAAAATTATCATGTGAAAAAGGCATTCAACTACACCCCAGTAAATTCTGTGTAAATAGCATGGTAAGTTACATACTATGGACCTCATAACTTAGCTATAAACACATGGTAACTTTGACCCATGAGGATAAAAGTTGTTGAAAACTTATCCCTGATAACTTCTATGTCAATAGCATGGTAATATTTCACACGACATACCTGATAACTCACGCACAAACACCCGTGGTTATGTTTTTTACCCGAGGGATTTTTTCTAAAACATACCTTGTAACTTATGTGTCAATGGCATGATACCGAAGGGTCGGAAGGTAGAACTGTCCATAACTTTTTGCGTGAATAGCATGATAATATAGGATCCTGGACCTGATAACTTAGATATAAGCACCACAATAACTTTGACACGTGGGAAAAAGTTGTTGAAAACATACCACCGATAATTTTTTGTGTAAAAGCATGATAAGATACACTCTTAGACCGGATAACTTAGGTACAAACACCACGGTAACTATTGACCCATGGAAAAGTGGTATTGAAAACATACTTTGTAAATAACATGGTAATACAGGCTCTCGGGTCTGTTAACTTATGTACAAACACCATGATAACTTTACCCATGAAAAAAGTTTTTGAAAATATACTTTGGTAAGAATGTGTGTAAAATACATGATAATATACGCACAACAGAGCTGATACCTTACTTAGCTCAGGCATGATAACTTTTGACCTAGAAGAAAAAGTCATCAGAACATGGCAACATGGGATCTTGTTTCGAAGGTCTCGCCATGGCAGATTTTTCTGTGAAAATGGATTTTGAACCGAACAGACCGTTTGAGTTACAAAACATTTTGAAATTTCAAAATAAAGTGAATCTATGATGACATTAGTTTTTCTGCACTTTAAGTGCATTTGCATGTGGGGAGAAATTTAAAAGAAATCATTTTTATGCGCGGAATTTTTATATGTAAACATCGTGGTAACTTATGTACCACAGACGTGATAACTTGCATATCCGAGACGTGATAACTTTTTACTCGGAAAAAAAATTCGTCGGAACATATCAACATGGGATTTTGTTTTGAAGGTCTCGTCGAGACGGTTCTTTTATGTGAAAACATTTTTTCAATTGGACCGACGGTTTGGGCTACAAAACATTTTGCACTTTGAATTTATTTAGAATCTTTGCTAATGCCATCATTTCTGTTTTATATGCATGCATGCATGCATGCAAACTTGGAAATGAATTAGGAATTTGCTCGCACACCACACTCGTTACTTTTTAAAATTGTGCGGATGTGTTGCAATCCTCCAGACGTGTGGAAGTTAGTCAAGTCCATTGGATAATGTCCTATATTTATGCAAAACCTTTTCCACTGTTGAAAATTTTCTTGAGCCATCGCATCATTGACATTACTTCTGCTGCATACCAAGAAACAGTATGGGAAATCACACAATTAAGCTTTTAATATACAAGCTACCCTTTTGATTACGCTTTGTATATAAATTTTTACTTGACACTCAAATGCAAAAGTGGTCACAATGTAGAGATGACAAGAGTGTTTTGTTCCAAGTAAATGTCTGTTGAGAGATTCAATCTTGGACGTTTTTCTTGGGTCTTCTTCTTTTACTGCAGAGCTTTCATCCAAATCAGTACTCACGGAGGTGACGCAGAGTTGTCTTTCTCCATATTAATTTTATCCTACTTCGGCCCCATTGAGTTATGGGGAAGAGCAAGCCATGAAAGTCCGTGCAAAAGGTAATACAACTAATTAGTTAATTACACTACATGACATGAGGTTATAGAATACAACTGATAAAATAAGGTTTGTTGTTTCTAATTTCTCACTACTATGAGGCTCCTTGGGTTAGAGATAATTTTAGATGATAACAGTGCTTGATAATGTGAGGTTTGAGTCGAAGTTAATCAATTATTTCATTTATGTGCTAGAAAGGACTTCAACATTCATTTCATCGGATAACAGATTTTATCACTGAAGGTTCCTTTTATGCTTTCCCAATGAGTGACTATCCAGATTTGCTGTAGCTTTTCGAATGGGTGACTGTCCAGATTTGAAGTAGCAAATGTTTTTGATAGATCCTTTCCAATTTCGAAAGCTTAAAAACAAAAAAAAATGTTTTATTTAATTGAGCCGAAGCAATGACAGAGATTATGACACTAATGCATTCTATTTATTATGCATCCATGATCAGATCTTATAGTATCATGATCAGATCTTATATTCTATTTATTATGTAACTAATGTATTCTATTTATTATGCATCCATGAACAGATGTTATAGTATCATGTAAGCTTATATTTTGTGTTGGATGGACATTTGTGTGCACAAAAGATAAATGTATTACTTATAACCCATGGTAGATTTAGAGGAGGTGGCAGTGGGTTGTTGTTTGTTTTCTTAATGCTCTTGCTGTGTTGCTTTGGTTCAGGACTTCAGGTTACTCGCTTCAGACTTGTGCTATAAGAGAGTTAATTAATGTTGACAATTCATGTGCACATTCTTCTTGCTTGTGTATTTGTGTAGTTGTTTTTGTCTCTTGGGTATATGAGTTAATTCTACTGGTCATACTGTAATATACTCTCGGTCATGATGTCCATTCAACAAATCATCTAATGGGGTCTAGCACAAGAGGGTGTCCTCGTACGAGCATCATATTTCTGGTCCTATAGATCTCAAAATGTTGTTAATTTTACAACCCCCCTCATGGGCCTAGCACAAGAGAGAGTCCTCATATGAGCATCATATTTCTGCTCCTATAGATGTCCCTAGAATTTCTTTTTGAATGTGTTTTTAGGTTGTGGGACAATGTGCAATTAGCTAGAGTGTCAATAAAATCTTTCTCCGTTGGCATGTCGGTCTACTTTTGATCTGACATCTCATACTCTGCAAATCTAAAAAAAAAATCAGTTCCTATCTTTGGTTCTAATTTAAAATATTTGTTTGCATGCCATTTATTGTCAACAATGATGTTGTTTTTGTCCAGAATAATGGTGTTTTCTGTGATCTTATATGAAACACAAAATCTTTAAATGATCACAACTTCTGAAATACTAAAACCTTTCTTACACATAGCAAAATATCCATATTCTGAAATTGCAAGAAAGACCTACATTATTCATTATACGATTGAGAGACCTAACCATCTATTCAAACAACTCCCAAGTACTACTGTGGGACGGAGGGAGTAGCATATATGTTGCAGAAAATGCACCATTCTGAAGGATAATATTCAACTTCCATATGTGCTAGCAGTATAAATGTCCTTTATTGTAATTAGTATTTGTAATTGTGATTTTTCTTCTTTAACTTCAACACTTTTTGAGAATGATGTAAAACAAATTCACCCAGTGATTTATATCAAGGCATTATAATTCGATTTGTTTTAAAATTTTCTTTTAGTCTTAACCTACCATATTATTCTCAATATGAGCGGGTGCCATTCCAAGGTTGAGAATGGCCAAATGCTCCTTCTATATGTTTTCACCTCATTCTTTTCCCAATGCAACGTGAGCCGCCATATCTGCTATTCATGCAAATTTAACTTCCATATTTTGTTGTATTTATATGATGAAAAATCAGACCATTCTATTGTAATATTGGACGGGCGCGGCAACGCGCGTCAATCATGCTCTAGTAATTATAACGTTCGGCATATATCAAAGTCTTTAATTAAATTCAGCATCTTTACTTGGAAATTACTGGTTTGTTCGTTACTCCCTTTGCTCACCACATCATTGAAAAGAATCAGACTGACTTGGATAGCTTACAAAGAATGTTAACCCGGTACACAAGCATCCAGAAAAAGGTTTAAACAAAACACCATTGAGTCGTCAATTTACAAAGAAGTATAAGTACATTTTTTTAGGGTAAAAAATGTATAGAAGTACTATAGAAGTACATTTAAACGACACTAATATATATATTTAAAAAGGCAAAGAGAAGTTTCCATTAATGACAAGTCAAATATGCATACTACAACTTTGCATGCATCATTTTCTTCCTGGCAAGTCCATCGTCCAACACGGTGTGTAAGCAAAGGAAATAGCCACATCAGAATAATCATGCTCCATTATTCCCAAGTATCGAACCTTTGAGCTATTTAAATAATAAGCAAATGTTGCGCTTCTATAATCATCATGGAAAAGGGCAATTTCTTTGTAAGGATGGAATCCCAGACACCAAAAAAGGTGAGCTGGAGCACCAGGGCTGCCCTTTTTCGGCCAGTCCACAGTGGTAACAAGATTTTCATCATCAGAATCCCATTCAAAATCATCTTTGGATATTGCGTCGTTGTATTTATTTGCAACTTCAAGGTTGACGTCTTCTTCCAACAACGATTCCTTTTGTCGAAGCGACTGTGAGATCCATGGTCCACTGTCATGTTTACAAGGATATGTTCTCCAGGCTGTCTCAAAGCAGATTTCATTATTTAAAACCCAGTGTATCGCGCCAGCATGCGATTCAGAAAGAAGCCAAATCTTAAATGTGCATCGGCCATCGATATCCTGTACACAATAGACCCCTTTCTTTGATTTTCCCAAACGAAATAGTGATCCTCTGCCTCCTTTTGGCAGCTCGATTACTTGGTAATTGTCATTCCATAATTTTATTCTGCACAAAAGCAAACCAACTTTAAAGGTCAATTACCAGATACTTGTATAGTAAGAATAATGATCTTCACGTATGTATGTGTGTAATTGTGAGTAGTAGTAGTACCTCATAACAAAATCACCTTTATCATGCCTTAAAGGGACATAGAGTGAGCCCTGCCAGTGAGCGGAGTAGTACAATTTCCCATCAGAATTAAAGTCTGAGTTCATGTCGGCCATTGTCCCTGCAGCATCTCCTTCTCGTCTAAATGACCTTTCCCGCCAACAATTTGTCACTGAGGAGAAAACATGCATGACATACAGCAAAGGTGGCCACTCCGTGCTGCACGCCACGTCGGCTGGTACATCACGGGGGACACGGGGGACGTAAAACACCTCGTAATGCGGCGAGACCGTAGGGTCATAGATGAGGTAGCGGTTGCTGTAGCAACGTCCGCAGGTCGCCTCCCGCCGGAAGCACGCACAGGGCAGCGGGGGCAAGGACGCCCACTGCCGCGTGGCGGGGTTGGCCACCTTGTCGGTTTCAATCAAGAGGAGGCCGTTGTAGTAGTCCGCGATCTCACCGGTGACCTCCGCGTAGTCTGGACGGTTGTCGAGGTAGTCGACCCTGCTGGTGATGTAGCGCGTCGTTGATCGGCGTGCGAAGAGCTTTGGGGCATCGATCTTGTCTATGTTGTAGATGACAGCGTCGACCGAGAGCGGGAGCAGGTCGGCTCGCAGCAGACGGCGGTGGTCGACGGTGGCGCGCCATGCCTTGCAGACGCTGCGGGAGATGGCGAGGGCGCGTTGTGGTAGTCCGCGGAGTATGTCCTCCAGCAGGTCGGTGTGCTCCATGTCCATGTCCACCCCACCGTCGGTTTGTGAGGAGATCAGATCGTGGCAGAAGACGATCGAGTAGGGTGATCGAGTAAGTGCATCGATCCGAGCTAGGTAGGACTACGGACACATCCGACTCGTAGACGGCCAAATCTTCTCCATCTTAATTATCCGTGCACTATATTTTTTGGGCGTGTCTAGCTGGCGGCCAGGGGCTCGCTAGCGCTAGCGAGCGGCCGGCCCCTTGGTCGGCAGCACGTCTAGTCCTATCACAGGTTAAAAAAGACAAAATTACTGTAATCTAAAAGTGCTATAAAAAACACAGTTAATTAATCATCTTATGTGGTCTTTTCTCATTTGATGGATGCTCATGTTGCTGCACTAATATTTCTTGTGTTCGTTTCTCGTGTATTAATTTTTAGTTTTCAAAATTATAAAAGATATATCTTCTAAACCGCGTGTCGAAATTTAGATCAGTTTTCACCGTTTAAACTCACGCGACGTGCTCTTTAAAAGTCGACCCTGCATGGGAATGTTTCGACGAACTAGTCTTCCTGCCAACTAAACATCAACGTGTGTGCAACTAGACCACATTGCCGCGCCAACTGAGCATATGTGTATAACTAGTCCTTCCAACTAAACATCAATATGTGTGCAACTAAGCTACATTGCTTCGTCAATTGAGCATATGTGCCAATAGTCCTGTCAACTAAACATCAATGTGTGTGCGACTAGACCACATTGCCACGCCAACTGAGCATATGTGTATGTAATTAGTCCTGACAACTAAACATCAATGTGCATGCAACTAAGCTACATTGCCATACCAATTGAGCATATGTGTGTGCCAATATTCCTGCCAACTAAACATCAATGTGTGTGCAACTAGACCACATTGCCGCGTCAACTGTGTATATGTGTGTGTAACTAGTCCTGCCAACTAAACATCAATGTGTGTGCAACTAAGCTACATTGCCGCGTCAGTTGAGCATATGTGTGCAACTAGTGTCCTGCCAACTAAACATTAATGTATGTGCAACTAAACTAAATTACAAGCCAACTGAGTATATGTGTGTGCAATTAGTCTTCCTGCCAACTAAACATGAACGTATGTGCAACTGAACTACATTACAAGCCAACTAAACATCAATGTGTGTACGACTAATCTTCCTACGTTACAAGCATCCGTCATATCTGAGCTCATAGGCACAGCAGCATCGGCTTCAGGAGAAGAGGTACGATTGTTCAATGGGTTTCCTGCAAAGCAAGGCACATACCTACTCATCTACGTGGCGGGTGAATAGAGAAACAGATGGCGCAGAAGATACAACGAAGGGCAAGATCAACATATCTTAGCGGGCAGTAATTAACGTAAATTAACTATACTAGTGCTTGGGCATATTTTTCTTCCTGAAGAAAGGGAAGCACGCAAGAACAGGGGAAGGGAGACGAAGCTCAGATCTCTTCCCTACAATCCATCCAACCCCAATAATCCATCTACCTCGTCAAAGATTCTCATTGGCCTCTGCTCAGACAGAGCATACATGTCTTCTCGTCTTCTCGTCCTCTGGTTCTTCCCCATCTAACCAAAACTCACCAAGACTCAGAGATTTGCAGCAGCGGCGGCCGGCGGTATTCGTCAATGACGCGCTGATTCCCGTGACACCTTCCTTACCAGCGTCGGGGGGATGAGAATCTTGCCCCCTTTCCCTGCGGTACCCCGGTTCATGGCCGAAGGGGCGGATTGGGCCAGAGAGGAGCATGGTGAACTCCAGCTAGTCGGTGCTCCCGCTGACCTCCACCGCCATCGAGCACATGAAGCTGGATATGAATGGGGCAGAAAGGCGGCAAAGGCTCGACCGTCGATCTTGTTGCCTGTCATGGGAAGGAGAGAGGTGGCTAGGGCGGCGCCATGGAAAAAACGGAAGGAGCAGGGGCAACGCCGACGGCGCCATGGGAAGAAACGAGAGGAGCAGGGGCAGCGCAAGGGAGAATGGAAAGCCGTCTCGACAAGGTAGCACCTGACCCACGCGCGCGACGATAGGAGCGAGATCGTGTGGCCAGCACCCGGCCGCTCGACTCGTCTAAACAGTGCGCGTGCACATTTTAGATTTTAGGATTTTTTTTAGGATCATTATGTGTGCACTATTAGGTCATTTCAATTCCGTGTAGTGTTTTTGTTTTCCCTGAAAACTGAACTGTAATCCGTTTCTGATCTGTCAACTTCGCTTCCTCAGGGGAACCAACCTGCTGTGGTTGGATTGTAGTTAAAAAAAACCTGTTGTGGTAGGATGGTTATTAGAAGGACAATTATATTCGCAGCCTATCAGGGTTTAAATCCTGGTACTCGCATTATTATTGAATATATTTCAGAATTTTCGGTGATGCGTGTTCAGTAGGAGAAGACGTTTCCGATGGCTATATGACGCATGTGATGACTTTGTCAATCTTAAGATAATACACCGGCTCAGTCTATCGAAGATGCCGGTAAAAATCGAAAACGTTTGAAAACAGCCGACTGATGCATCAACCGCGTGCAGCAGCGTCGGATCTTTGCTTTTTAATGACGTGTGATCTCAGGGTTCCTTTGGGCGCAGCGTAGCGTTCACACCGGTGCATGCCTTATCTGTACTTTGCAACGTCGCTGCGCTAGTGTGTTCACACTGCATATGCTGGCTTTTTTTGGAAAAACTTTGGACCTATCTATCTTTTGATAAATGCCACTCTAATTATTATGGCGATTCATAAAAATGTCACTGCAATTTTTAAACTTTGAAAAATGCCACTCAATTTATGTAAACTTTGAAAAACGCCACTGCAGACTTCAGAAAATGCCACTGAAAATGGCATGAAATTACATTTTTTAAAGTTTGGAAATTGCGGTGGCATTTCTCGGAATCGCCAAATTTGGGGTGGTATTTATCAAATTAACCCCTTTAATTATGATAGTACAACAGACACAAAAAATATTAAAAATTAAATCCAGATCCATAGACGGCCTAGCGACGATTACAAGCACTGAAGCGAGCCAAACGTGCGCCGCTGTCATCGCCGCTCCCTCGCCGAACCGGAAAAACCTTGTTGTAGTAGATAGTGGGGAAGTCGTCGTGCTAAGGCCCCATAAAACCAACTCACGAGAACAGCAACCGTCGCCAATAAAGAGTGTAGATCAGAAGGATCCAACCTAAAGACACACGAATAAAGACGAACGACGAACAGATCCGAGCAAATCCACCAAAGACAGATCCACCGGAGACACAGCTCCACACGTCCACCGATGATGGTAGACTCATCACCGGAACTAGGGCTAGGCGGGGAGACCATTTTTCCAACTTCAAAGAGATGCCGCAGTCTCGCCTTCCTGAACAGAAAATCCTTACAAAACTTGAAAAAAAATCAAAAAATGGAGCCCTCCCACCGCCAAGAGCCGGGATCCACTCTGCTCCCATGGCCCTAATTAAGGCCACCGGAGACAGGGCGGACCGGTGACAGCGCTGGCATGAGGCTGGTATACGCTAGCTATCTAGCTAGAAGCTTTATTTTTGCGAGAATATCTAGCTATAAGCCTCTCACTCATTATCATTGCTTGAAAATAGGCACCGTTGTTGCTAAGTGGTATTTTCCTACTTTTAGAGCATCTACAACCGGACCTCTCAAACCTGCCTCATACGCCCGTGCGGGCCACCCGATCACTGTCCAGTCATGATTTTTGACCCAGACGAGCTCCTTAAACGGGTGTCAAACGCCCGGGCTGACCGGCACCCCCCATATCTAGCACAAATATGGGGCGGATAAGGGGGCGTCTGGGCACGCCCGCCACGTCGGACCAGATAGCCCGACCCCACCCCAAATTGCACCAAATCCGTCAAACCCTTCCTCCTCCTCCCGCTGCCCTCCAACCATTCCCACGCTCGAACCCTCACCGTCCTCCAGCCTTGCTCCCAATCCTCACCTCCGGTCCCTATCCACCGCCAGAGATGCCGTCCAGTTGACCCACACCGCTACGATGGAGACGCAGTCTACCTCGTCTGCGACAGAGAACAAGAAGGAGGAGAGGTACAAGCTCATGTTGGATGCGCAAAAGGAAAGGATGGAGTGGGACCAAAAGAGGGCGGAGAAGAAGCTGGAAATTCAGAGGGAGAAGACTGAGTTGGAGAAGCTACAAGCAGCGATCAAATGGGAGCTCGAGAAGGCCAAGACATTTGGCAACATAGAGCTTGAGAAGGAGAGGTGGCAGCTCGCACGGGACGCGGAAGATGTGAGGATCATGTTGGCGGACGAGTGATATGTCTCCGTCGTATCTATAATTTTTGATTATTTCATAGCAATATTATATAAGTTTCACATACTTTTTGCAAAAATTCATATGATTTATTGGACTAACATATTGATCCAGTGCCCAGTGTCAGTTCCTGTTTGTTATATTTTTTGTTTTACAGAATATCCATATAAAACAAAGTCCAAACGCGATAAAACATTACGGAGATTTATTTTGAAATATATGTGATTTTTGGGAAAAAGAATCAATGTGAGACAATGCGCGAGGGGCCCATAAGCTCAAGGGGCGCATCCCCCTACCCAGGACGCGCCTGGCAAGCTTTTGGCCACCCCGTAAGGCGGTTGGTGCCCTTCTTGGGCCGCAAGAAAGGTAATATCCAGATAAAATCGTGTTAAAATTTCATTCCAATCGGAGTTACAGATCTCCGGGTATTGAAGGAACGGTGAAAGGCCGGGAAATAGGAACGCGAAACAGAAGAGAAACACACACACATGGAGAGAGAGAGATCCAATCTCGGAGGGGCAAAGCCCCTCCGCTGCCATGGAGGCCATGGACCAAAGGGGAAATCCTCCTCCCATCTAGGGGGAGGTCAAGGAAGAAGAAGGAGGGGGGCTCTCTCGCCCTCTCTCCCGGTGGCGCCGGAACACCGCCCGGGCCATCATCGTGACGATGATTTACGCCAACAACTTCCCCACCGTCATCAAGAACTCTCTCCCCCTCTATTCAGCGGTGTAACACCTCTTCTCCCCGCTGTAATCTCTACTTAAATATGGTGCTCAATGCTATATATTATTTCCCAATGATATGTGGTTACCCTATGATGTTTGAGTAGATATGTTTGTCCTATGGGTTGATTGATGATCGTGATTCGTTTGAGTTGTATGTTTTATTATTGGTGCTGCCCTATGGTGCTCTCCATGTCGCACAAGCATGAGGGATCCCCGTTGTAGGATGTTGCAATACCTTCATAATTTGGTTCATCTGGATGGAGAGAGTGACCGAAACACAGACCCGAGTAAATGGGTTGTTGTGTATTGGAGTAAAGAGGACTTGATACTTATACTATGGTTGGCTTTTACCTTAATGATCTTTGGTAGTTGCGGATGCTTGCTAGAGTTCTAATCGTAAGTGCATACGATCCAAGTAGAGAAAGTATGTTAGCTCATGCATCTCCCTCATATAAAATTGCAATAATGATTTCTGGTTTAGTTATCGATTTTCTAGGGACAAATAACTTTCTTGCGACAAAAATCTCTCTACTAAAACTAACTTAATTGTTTCTTTATCTAAACATCCCCTATCTTTTTTACATGTTCTTCATTATCTTGCAAACCTATCATCACTTTACACCTACAAAGTACTTCTAGTTTCATACTTGTTCTAGGTAAAGCAAACAATAAGCGTGCGTAGAGTTGTGTTGGTGGTCGACTGAACTTGAAGGGAATATAAATTCTACATTTAGCTCCTCGTTGTGTTCGACATCTTACTTATCGAGAAAGGCTACACTTGATCCCTTATACTTGTGGGTTATCAAGACCTTTTTCTGGGGCCGTTGCCGGGGAGCAATAGCATGGGGTGAATATTCTCGTGTGTGCTTGCTTGCTTTATCACTAAGTAGTTTTTATTTTCTGTTCTTAGTTGTTCTCTATCTTTAGTTATGGATATGGAACGTGAAGTACCAAAAAATCAGGTGTACTTGCCACTCACGGAGATGGGGAACCTACTAAAACTCTCGATGTTCGTCATGTGAAAAATATTATACACTACATTGATAATTCTGAGAAAACCCCATTCAACTTGATAATGGGAGACACATTGGATCAACGTAAATACTTTAGAGATTATCGCTTGACTCAAAAAGGGAAACTCTTATGGGATCAAATTAATTATTTGCAATGCTATGCTTGGGATATATGCTTGAGATATGATTATACTTGTTGCTCTAGGATGAAGGCTCCACACCTTTCCTTTTCATGTGAATTTAATGATAATGAAACCTTGGCTTTCTTATGCTAATGATAGATATGATTATTATGATGTTGAACGAATAGAAGAATTTGTTTCTTTTAAGGGTGCTTATGGAATTGAATGTTTGTTTGAAAAGTTTGAAGATTGTGATGATGTTGTTTATAGTCTGAAAATTCTGCTACACTCAAATGTTGCTATGAGAATTATCTATACCTACTAATAAAAGAAATAGGTATCCTTAGTCCATCATGCTCTTTTATAGAAACATCTGTAGCTAACACACCCCCTTCCATTTGATCGATGTGTTGCCCCCTCCGCCTCTCCGCCTGGCTTGCGGCTTTACCCCTGTCCGATTGCGTTAGCACATTCCTCACCTCCCTAGCGGTTTCATCGCTTAATGGCCCGTCGACCACAAACGCGTAGGGGCCCCCTTTTTATAATGTCTTCTACGTATCCCCGTTTCTGCTGCCCGACTGTTGGCCTACATGTGTGTTTCGTTCTAGGTAGATTTGAGTGGTTGTGGTTATCCCCCAACCACATGGCTAGGGATAGACTTTTTGTTTTGCTGGGTAGAATGTTTAAGTGGTTGCAGATGTCTCTTTGTTGTTGGATTTTAGGGATGAGTGGCGGATAGATGTTATGGTGACATTTTTAATTGAATTGGCGAGGTTACTCATACTATGTGAAATTTTGGTAAACACAAATATATAACCCCACTACTGCAGGATGCTGCTAACGTGACACTACGATCAGAGATCCTTCGAGAAACTGTGTGTGATGCAATAATCGCAAACGATGGTGTAAGAAAACCGTCAAAAATGTGCAAAACATTTGCGATGACGGATGCATCAGCCACGGTTCAGATTTTAGTTGCGTGTGCGATGCACGGCATACGGTTCAGTTCAATGAACTGTCTGCAATGAGGAAGAAGAACGGAAATGGGCAGCCAGATGAAGGCGTGTGCGATATATGGCATACATTTCAATCGGATTAAATGTTTGTGATGAGGCGAAACAATAGAAACGGACAGCTAGATAAAGGTGTGTGTGATTGAGGACATACCCTTCAGAAGGATTAACTTTTTGCGATTAGGCAACATAACAGAAACGGTCAGCCAGATCAAAGGTGTGTGCGATTGATGGCATACACTTCACACGGATAAACTGTTTGCGATTAGCCACAACAAACAGAAATAGTTAGACAGATTAACGTGTGTGCGCTAGACGGGCACACATTCTAATTAAAAGAAGCATGCGTGATGGTAATAACGAGCGCGCATGGTTCTTGGAACAAGACGTGTGATGACATTGCCTATTGCAGTGCACCAAACGCCACGTACGCGGCCGAGTAAGCGTGCCCACGTTACGCCGTCTGGTAATAGTGCCGCACTTAGACATTATGGAACCGTCAATAAATTTCAAGCATGCGTCCCGTCACCTTCCAAATTGCAAACTTGTTCATACCGATCAAAACCTAAATGGTTTCCCACTTAGGAGCGTATTAGTACTCGGTTATAAATATTGTACTATGCCAAGATGACTGCAAATTCATTTCTCAACTCCTCATCCACAAAAGCAAACAAGTCATTCAGCATCGTTCTCTTGCGTCTTCCATGGCCAGATTAAGTTCTCGGTCGAGAGATTACCACCACGGAGAGGCGAGCATGGAAGCGGAAGCACGAGAGATGTCCCGCTTAGCCACGAAAGCAGTTGACATGTCCCGCCTAGCCGCCGAAGCAACACAGAGGTCTCGCCGCGCCGCCGAAGCAGCACGGAGGTCCCGCCGCACCGTTGATGCAGCAGACTGGTCCGGTCGCACCACGAAAGTAGGAGAGATGTCCTGTCGCGCCACGAATGCAGCAGAGATGTCTGCTCGCGCCGCGGCGGCATGGGAAAATCTATCGCGGGCAGGCGAGGACTCTTACAGGCGCATGCATGCTACCGTACATAGCCAGATGGATCAGATCTCCGGCTGGATGAAGCTGTAGGACGAGTTGAATGCCTCGATTGAAAAACTCCGGGCCGAGCGCGACCTGCTGAGGGCAAAGATCGCCAGAAGGGCGAAGCAGGCATAGGAGACCGATGCCTTGTTGAAGAGGACGGACGTCATCGTCAAGAAACTTATGGACGAGAGTGCCATGCTCCGCATCGAGCGCGAAAGACTGGTGGAGGAATCTGCGGTTGCTGCCGAGTAGCGTATTAAGGACATGAAATTGATGAAAGAGACCATCGCCGCTCGCCGCGAGAACTAGTCTCCGTGACCTGCAGCGCATCAAGAAAGTAGAGATCAGCGAGCCAGATCTTTGTATGCGTCTTCCTTCTTCTTTTGCCTTTGTGTATTTCGGGCATAGCCGCATGTGGCTTTTTTAGTTATCTTTCTAGATATGTAAGACAATTATTATCCATTGTCATCGTCCTTATATTCATCATGCTCGCTATAAGTCACAGTCGATGCTATATACTGTAATTAAACACATGTGAGTTAGACGACTCGCTCATCCTCTACTTTTTAATGGTTACAACCCATTATCTACTTTTTCTCTTCAAGCAACTATGTCACACATCATCAAGTCATGCATTTGGTCATAAGTTCAAATTTATGCACAAATTTATTCATGCAATCATGCATGTCTTTCACTAATTTTTTTGCGGGCATAGACAGTCATGCTACACATTTTTGTAGTATGACCTCTATATATATATATGTATGTTGAATGCTGCAAATATATGTAAGTGATGTTTCGCATTTTTGGTTCACGCATGAGGTCATAAGTTATAATTTGTGTACTAATTTATTCATGCAATCATGTCACCTCAGCAAGCATGCATGTCAATTAGTTTCACTAATTTGTTATAGCATGACCTATATATATATATATATATATATATATATATATGTGTGTGTGTGTGTGTGTGTGTGTGTGTGTGTGTGTGTGTGTGTGTGTGTGTGTGAATGTTGGACGCTTGGAGCAAGTACATGTAAGTGATGTTACAAATTTGTTAAACAATGGAACCCCGTTTGACTACAATCCAATAGATTTCTCTTTTTATACAACATTTGTTCACATAGTTCAGATATATATTCTTTTGAAATATATGCCGAGAGCATTCTTAAATTTTTTTTGCCATATTTTTAGTTTTGTTAACATCTATTTAAGCACTTCTTTTACCAAGGTTTCTGCAGCAACGCGCGGTGCATCATCTAGTAACACCAACTACTCCCTTTGTTTGGCTTCGTCATGGACATGATGAGAAATTGGCACCTTAGAGCATCTTCAATAGACGGTCCAAATGTAAAAATACCTAACTTTTGAACCGTCTGGGAAAAAACATTGCTCCAATAGACGATCCATATGTAAAAATAATTGGACCACGGCCTCCTGGTGATGTAAAATTGAAAAATTTGTGATGCAAATTTACATCACAAGATACAACTAATGTAAACCCGTGGCCGCCCGCCATACGCCCAACCGCCACTTCATTTCCCTTCCGCCTCGCGACCGCCCGCCCGCCAAATGCCGCAGCTCCCCGCTTGGCCGCCGCCCCGCCATAGCTCTCCAACGCCGCCCCAACGTAGATCCAGACCACTGTCGTCGATTCCACCCCCATGGGCCACCGCCTGTCACCGTGCCGCCCCATCGTGTCCGCCGCCGCTCCGGCCGCCTCCGCCCCGCCCCGACCCCGTCTGCCTCCTCTCCGGCTGCCTCCGCCTCCGTCCCGTCCTCCGCCCGGCCCCATTCCGTCTGCCTCCTCTCCGGTCACCTCCGCCTCCGGTCCATCTCGCCGCCCCACTCCTTCCACCTCCGCCCCGCTCCCCACTCGGCCGCTGCCCCGACTCACGCTCGGCCACCCGCTCCTCGATGGCGCCGAAGAAGATGCCGAAGGGCAAGTCTGGTTTCTTCCGCGTGAGGGCGAAGCCCTACGGGAACTTTGGAGTGGAGTTCCCTGACGCCTGGCGGGTTGGTGGCTCGGCACGTATCCCACCGCCGATGAGGCCGCGCGTGCCTACGACGTGGCGGTGTGGCGTGCTAGACGACCGAAATGGTCCTCAACTTCCCGGTGGCGAGTCCCAGGCGGTGGTGGAGTGGCTCATTCCGCAGGGCATCCAGATGGAGGAGATGCCGGCGAAGAAGAGATCGGCAGCTGTCGTCGATCCCGACGAGAACGACGAGGCGGCGATGGCTCGGTTTGCGCAAGAGCATCCGCAGTACGTCCAGGCCGAGCTGGAGCGCTACTCGAAGCGCGATGTCGAGGTGAAAAAGAAGGGGGTGAAGAAGGAGGACGAGGATGGCCCCTCGACTGTGATCCCTATCGAGTCGTCGGATAAGGACTGGGTGACTCTGAGGAGGAGGACGAGGGGTGCGATGACCTGACCAAGGACGAGTTCTGTTAGCAGTTCCGCAGCTCCGACGACGAAGAGTAGTTTCATCTAGTAGTTCAAATAAGTAGTAGTTGAATTGTGTATGTAACTATGTTGAATTTCATGTTTGAACTATGTTGAAATGAAGTAGTAGTTGGTCGTTTTAATCTTTGTTTTGGACCATCTGTTGGAGTTGCTCTTTTTTTTAATCTCCATTTTGGACCATCTGTTGGAGTTGAGCCTTTTTCAGATATGTAAAAAGCACTTTTTGGTGCTCTAAATTTGGACCATCACCGGTTTGGACCACCAAAATTTGGACTATCTATCGGAGGTGCTCTTATGCCATCACAATTGTGACAATCTTTCTTGATTAATACAATCCTTTCTTTTAATAAAAAAAGACTACTCCCTCCGTATCATAGTTATTATCGTGGTTTTAGTTTGGAATTAAACTTAAACCACGACAAGGATTATGGAATGGAGGGAGTAATTACTAATACAATTTTATCTATTACGCGCTACAACATAAAGCCGCCACCGCATACTCGATTCCCTGCTTCTCCATTTGCAAACATATTCTTTTAATATTGTAATTGTCGGTGTCAAACCCGGCGGATCTCGGGTGGGGGGTCCCAAACTGTGCGTCTAAGGCTAATGGTAACAGGAGGCAAGGGACACGATGTTTTACCCAGGTTCAGGCCCTCTCGATGGAGGTAATACCCTACTTCCTGCTTGATTGATATTGATGATATGAGTATTACAAGAATTGATCTACCACGAGATCGTAGAGGCCAAACCCTAGAAGCTAGCCTATGATTATGATTGTTCTTGTCCTATGGACTAAACCCTCCGGTTTATATAGACATCGGAGGGGGCTAGGGTTACACAGAGTCGGTTACAGAGAAGGAGATCTACATATCCGAATTGCGAAGCTTGCCTTCCACGCAAAGGAGAGTCCCATTCGGACACGGGACGAAGTCTTCAATCTTGTATCTTCATAGTCCAACAGTCCGGCCAGAGTATATAGTCCGGCTATCCGAGGACCCCTTAATCCAGGACTCCCTCAGTAGCCTCTGAACCAGGCTTCAATGACGATGAGTCCGGCGCGCAGATTGTCTTCGGCATTGCAAGGCGGGTTCCTTCCCCGAATACTCCATAGAAGATTTTGAACATGAGAATCGTGTCCGGTTCTGCAAAACAAATTCCACATACCACCGTAGAGAGTACAATATTCCACAAATATAATCTGCTGACAGCTTTTGGTAGCACGACATCACGCCATGGTCCGGTCATGATTCGAACCGTTTTTCGCAACCAGCCACTACACGTACTGCGAGGCGGTTTTATTGGCACGTCTTGTCGAAGCAGAGATTGTGTTCCCCCTATCACCGGATTCTCATCAATATAGGTGTGGGTAACCCAACCGCATTTTAATATGACTCCTCGATTTTAGGCAAGTCCCAAACGGTCACGCAGGGGACGCTTGATATTCATCCTCTTTATAAGGGGGCCAAGGCCTGTCCTTTTCTTCCCACGCTCAATCCTTCCCCTCCCGCGCCTCGAGCTCCAACACCCAAGGCTCAAGCTAAGCACTTCGGATCTTCAATCATGTCCGGATCCAACCTTCAAGGCCGGTGGATGGCCTACTCTGTCACAGAGGAGGACATCAAGAAGCTTAGGGAGGCCAGGTATCTCACCGCCGAGATTCCGCACAGGCTACCTGCTCAAGGGCAGGTCATCCCTACTCCCGAACCCAATGAGAGTGTCGTATTTATTTCCCACTTCCTCTGAGGGCTAGGTTTTAGTCTTGATTCCTTCGTGAGAGGGCTCATGTTCTATTACGGGCTAGATTTCCATGATCTAGCTCCGGACTCCATCCTTCACATCTCGTCGTTTATCGTCGTGTGTGAAGCCTTCCTCCGCATTGTTGGGGAACGTAGCAGAAATTCAAAATTTTCTACGCATCACCAAGTTCAATCTATGTAGATTCTAGCAACAAGAGAGAGGGGAGTGAATCTTCATACCCTTGAAGATCGCGATGCGGAAGCGTTACAAGAACGCGGTCGGTGGAGTCATTCACGAAGCGATTCCGATCGCGGTCGAATCCGATCTAAGCACCGAAGAATGGTGCCTCCGTGTTCAACACATGTGCAGCCCGGTGATGTCTCTCGTGCCTTGATCCAGCAAGAAGAGAGGGAGAGATTGGGGAAGACTTCGTCCAGCAGCAGCACAACGGCGTGGTGGTGATGGAGGAGCGTGGCACTCCGGCAGGGCTTCGCCAAGCACTACGAGAGACGAGGAGGGAGAGGGGTAGGGCTGCACTAGGAGAGATGGAAACTCATGTGTATGGCAGCCCCCAAACCCCCACTATTTATAGGAGGAGGGGAGGAGGGTGCGCCCCCTCTAGGGTTCCCACCCCTAGGGGGGCGGCAGCCCTAGATGGGATAGAGGGGGCGGCCAAGAGGGGGAGAGAGGGGGGTTGCGCCCTAGGGTGGGCCTTTAGGCCCATCTACGCGTAGGGTTTCCCCTCTCCCCTCATAGCTGCGCCTTGGGCCTTGGTGGGAGGCGTACCAGCCCACTCTAGGGCTGGTCCCTTTCCACTATAGGCCAGTGCAAGCTCCGGGGCTGGTGGCCCCTCCCGGTGGACCCCCGGAACCCTTTCGATGGTTCCGGTACATTACCGGTGACCCCCGAAATACTTCCGGTGGCCAAAACCTCACTTCCTATATATTATTCTTTACCTCCGCACCATTCCGGAACTCCTAGTGATGTCTGGGATCTCATACGGGACTCCAAAAAACATTCGTTAACCACATACAAACTTCCCTTATAACCCTAGCATCATCGAACCTTAAGTGTGTAGACCCTACGGGTCGGCAATCATGCAGACATGACCGAGACAGCTCTCTGGACAATAACCAACAGCGGGATCTGTATACCCATGTTGGCTCCCACATGTTCCACGATGATCTCATCGGATGAACCACGATGTCAAGGATTCAAGCAATCCCGTATGCAATTCCCTTTGTCAATCGGTACGTTACTTGCCAGAGATTCGATCGTCGGTATCCCAATACCTCGTTCAATCTCGTTACCGGCAAGTCACTTTACTCGATCCGTAATGCATGATCCCGTGACTAACTACTTAGTCACATTGAGCTCATTATGATGATGCATCACGGAGTGGGCCCAGAGATACCTCTCTGTCATACGGAGTGACAAATCCCAGTCTCGATTCGTGCCAACCCAACAGACACTTTCGGAGATACCTGTAGTGCACCTTTATAGCCACCCAGTTACGTTGTGACGTTTGGTACACCCAAAGCACCCCTACGGTATCAGGGAGTTACACAATCTCATGGTCTAAGGAAATGATACTTGACATTAGAAAAGCTTTAGCGAACTACACGATCTTGTGCTATGCTTAGGATTGGGTCTCGTCCATCACATCATTCTCCTAATGATGTGATCGCGTTATCAATGACATCCAATGTCCATGGTCAGGAAACCATGACCATCTGTTGATCAACGAGCTAGTCAACTAGAGGCTCACTAGGGACATGTTGTGGTCTATGTATTCACACATGTATTGCGGTTTCCGGTCAATACAATTATAGCATGAACAATAGACAATTATCATGAACAAGGAAATACAATAATAACCATTTTATTATTGCCTCTAGGGCATATTTCCAACAGTCTCTCACTTGCACTAGAGTCAATAATCTAGTTCTCATCACTATGTGATTGTAACGAGTCCAACACCCATTGGGTTTGATCATATCTCGCTTGTGAGAGAGGTTATTAGTCAACGGGTCTGAATCTTTCAGATCCGTGTGTGCTTTACAAATCTCTATGTCATCTCCTAGATGCAGCTACCACGCTCTATTTGGAGCTATTCCAAATAACTGTTCTACTATACGAATCCGGTTTACTACTCAGAATAATCCGGATTAGTGTCAAAGTTTGCATCGGCGTAACCCTTTACGACGAACTCTTTTACCACCTCCATAATCGAGAAAATTCCTTAGTCCACTAGTTACTAAGGATATGTTTGACCGTTGTCTTGTGATCCATTCCTGGATCATTCTTGTACCCCTTGACTGACTCATGGCAAGGCACACTTCAGGTGCGGTACACAGCATAGCATACTGTAGAGCCTATGTCTGAAGCATAGGGGACGACCTTCGTCCATTCTCTCTCTTATGCCATGGTCATGTCTTGAGTCTTACTCAATACTCACACCTTATAACACAGCCAAGAACTCCTTCTTTGCCGATCTATTTTGAACTCCTTCAAAATCTTGTCACGGTATGTATTTATTTGAAAGTACTATTAAGCGTTTTTGATCTATCCTTATAGATCTTGATGCTCAATGTTCAAGTAGCTTAATCCAGGTTTTCCATTGAAAAACACTTTTCAAATACCCTATATGCTTTCTAGAAATTCTATATCATTTCTGATCAACAATACGTCAACAACATATACTCATCAGAAATTCTATAGTGCTCCCACTCACTTCTTTGGAAATACAAGTTTCTCATAAACTTTGTATAAATCCAAAATCTTTGATCATCTCATCAAAGCGTATATTCCAACTCCGAGATGCTTACTCCAGTCCTTAGAAGGATTGCTGGAGCTTTGCATACTTGTTAGCATCTTTTAGGATTGTCAAAACCTTCTGGTTGTATCAGATACAACCTTTCCTCAAGAAAATCGTCGAGGAAACTATATTTTGACATCCTATCTGCAAGATTTCATAAATAATGCAGTAGCTGCTAATCTAATTCTAACAGACTCTTAGCATCGCTACGAGTGAGAAAGTCTCATCGTAGTCAACTCCTTGAACTTGTCGGAAAACATCTTAGCGACAAGTCGAGCTTTGTTAATGGTGACACTTACCATCATTGTCTGTCTTCCCTTTTAAAATCCATCTGTACCCAACAGCCTTATGACCATCAAGTAGTTCTTCCAAAGTCTACACTTTGTTTTATACATGGATCTTCTCTCGGATTTTATAGCCTCGAGCCATTTGTTGGAATCTGGGCCACCATCGCTTCTCCATAGCTCGTAGGTTCATTGTTGTCTAGCAACATGACCTCCAAGACAGGATTACCGTACCACTCTGAAGCAGTACGCGTCCTTGTCGTCCTACGAGGTTCGGTAGTGACTTGATCCGAAGTTTCATGATCACTATCATCAGCTTCCACTTCAATTGGTGTAGGTGCCACAGGAACAACTTCCTGTGCCCCGCTACACACTAGTTGTAGTGACGGTTCAATAACCATATCAAGTCTCCACCATCCTCCCACTCAATTCTTTCGAGAGAAACTTTTCCTCGAGAAAGGACCCGTTTCTAGAAACAATCACTTTTGCTTCCGGATCTGAAATAGGAGGTATACCCAACTGTTTTGGGTGTCCTATGAAGATGTATTTATCCGCTTTGGGTTCGAGCTTATCAGGATGAAACTTTTTTCACATAAGCATCGCAGCCCCAAACTTTCAAGAAACGACAGCTTAGGTTTCTCTAAACCATAGTTCATACGGTGTCATCTCAACGGAATTACGTGGTGCCCTATTTAAAGTGAATGTGGTTGTCTCTAATGCCTAACCCATGAACGATAGTGGTAATTCGATAAGAGACATCATGGTATGCCCCATATCCAATAGGGTGCATCTATGATGTTCGGACACACCATCACACTATGGTGTTCCAGGCGGTGTTAGTTGTGAAACAATTTCCACAATGTCTCAATTGTGTACCAAACTCGTAACTCAGATATTCATCTCTATGATCATATCATAGACATTTTATCCTCTTGTCACGATGATCTTCAACTTCACTCTGAAATTACTTGAACCATTCAATAATTCAACTTGTGTTTCATCAAGTAAATATACTCAGTATCTACTCAAATCATCTGTGAAGTAAGAACATAACGATATCCACTGCGTGCCTCATCACTCATTGGACTGTACACATCAAAATGTATTACTTCCAACAAGTTGCTTTCTTGTTCCATTTTACTGAAAACGAGGCTTTCAGTCATCTTGCCCATGTGGTATGATTTGCATGTCTCAAGTGATTCAAAATCAAGTGAGTCCAAACGGTCCATCTGCATGGAGTTTCTTCATGCGTATATACCAATAGACATGGTTCACATGTCTCAATCTTTTCAAAAACGAGTGAGTTCAAAGATCCATCAACATGGAGCTTCTTCATGCGTTTTATACCAATATGACTCAAATGGCAGTGCCACAAGTAGGTGGCACTATATCATTACTATCTTATATCTTTTGGCATGAACATGTGTATCACTACGATCGAGATTCAATAAACCATTCATTTTAGGTGCAAGACCATTGAAGGTATTATTCAAATAAACAGAGTAACCATTATTCTCCTTAAATGAATAACGTATTGCGATAGACATAATCCAATCATGTCTATGCTCAACGCAAACACCAAATAACAATTATTTAGGTTTAACACCAATCTCGATGGTAGAGGGAGTATGCGATGCTTGATCACATCAACCTTGGAAACACTTCCAACACATATCGTCATCTCACCTTTAGCTAGTCTCCGTTTATTCCGTAGCCTTTTATTTCGAGTTACTAACACTTAGCAACCGAACCGGTATCTAATACCATGGTGCTACTAGGAGTACTAGTAAATTACACATCAATATAATGTATATCCAATATACTTCTGTCGACCTTGCCAGCCTACTCATCTACCAAGTATCTAGGGTAGTTCTGCTTCAGTGATTGTTCCCCTCATTACAGAAGCACTTAGTCTCGGGTTTGGGTTCAACCTTGGGTTTCTTCACTAGAGCAGTAACTGATTTGCCATTTCATGAAGTATCCCTTCTTGCCCTTGCCCTTCTTGAAACTAGTGGTTTCGCTAACCATCAACAAATGATGCTCCTTCTTGATTTCTACTTTCACGGTGTCAAACATTGCGAATATTTCAAGGATCATCATATCTATCCCTGATAGGTTATAGTTCATCACGAAGCTCCAGTAGCTTGGTGGCAATGACTTTGGAGAAACATCACTATCTCATCTAGAAGATTAACTCCCACTCGATTCAAGTGATTGTTGTACCCAGACAATCTGAGTACAAGCTCAACGATTGAGCTTTTCTCAATTAGTTTGTAGGCTAAGAAACTTGTCGGAGGTCTCATACCTCTTGACGTGGGCACGAGCCTGAAATCCCAATTTCAGCCCTCGGAACATCTCATATGTTCCACGATGTTTCAAAAATGTCTTCGGCGCCACAATTCTAAACCGTTTAACATTACTGAACTATCATGTAGTCATCAAAACGTGTACATTAGATGTTCGCAACATCCACAGACGATGTTCGAGGTTCAGCACACCGAGCGGTGCATTAAGGACATAAGCCTTCTGTGCAGCAATGAGAACAATTCTCAGTTTACGGACCCAGTCCCCATAATTGCTACTATCAACTTTCAACTATATTTTCTCTAGGGACATATCTAAACAGTAGAAATAAAGCGCGAGCTACAGCATAATTTGCAAAGACCTTTTGACTATGTTCAGGATAATTAAGTTCATCTAATGAACTCCCACTCAGATAGACATCCCTCTAGTCATCTAAGTGATACATGATCCGAGTCAACTAGGCCGTGTCCGGTCATCACGTGAGACGGACTAGTCATCATCGGTGAACATCTTCATGTTGATCGTATCTACTATACGACTCATGTTCGACCTTTCGGTCTCTTGTGTTCCGAGGCCATGTCTGTACATGCTAAGCTCATCAAGTCAACCTAAGTGTTTTGCGTGTGTAAATCTATCTTACACCCGTTGTACGCGAACGTTAGAATCTATCACACCCGATCATCACGTGGTGCTTCGAAACAACGATCTTTCGCAACGGTGCACAGTTAGGGGGAACACTTTCTTGAAATTATTATGAGGGATCATCTTATGTACTACTGTCGTTCTAAGCAAATAAGAAGCATAAACATGATAAACATCACATGCAATCAAATAGTGACATGATATGGCCAATATCATTTTGCTCCTTTTGATCTCCATCTTCGGGGCTCCATGATCATCATCGTCACCGGCATGACACCATGATATCCATCATCATGATCTCCATCATCGTGTCTCCATGAAGTTGTCTCGCCACTTATTACTTCTACTACTATAGCTAACAGTTTAGCAATGAAGTAAAGTAATAACATGGCGTTATTCAGTGACACGCAGGTCATACAATAAATAAAGACAACTCCTATGGCTCCTGCCGGTTGTCATACTCATCGACATGCAAGTCGTGATTCCTATTACAAGAATATGATCAATCTCATACATCACATATATTTCATTCATCACATCCTTCTTGGCCATATCACATCACACGGCATATGCTGCAAAAACAAGTTAGACGTCCTCTAATTGTTGTTGCAAGTTTTTTACGTGGCTGCTATAGGTTTCTAGCAAGAACCTTTCTTACCTATGCCAAAACCACAACGTGATATGGCAATTGCTATTTACCCTTCATAAGGACCCTTTTCATCAAATCCGATCCGACTAAAGTGGGAGAGACTGGCACCCGCTAGCCACCTTATGCAACAAGTGCATGTCAGTCGGTGGAACCTGTCTCACGTAAGTGTACGTGTAAGGTCGGTCCAGGCCGCTTCATCCCACAATACCGTTGAAACAAGATAGGACTAGTAACGGTAAGCATATTGAACAAAACCAATGCCCACAACTACTTGTGTTCTACTTGTGCATAGAATCTACGCAATAGACCTAGCTCATGATGCCACTGTTGGGGAACGTAGCAGAAATTCAAAATTTTCTACGCATCACCAAGATCAATCTATGGAGATTCTAGCAACAAGAGAGAGGGGAGTGAATCTTCATACCCTTGAAGATCGCGATGCGGAAGCGTTACAAGAACACGGTCAGTGGAGTCGTTCACGAAGCGATTCATATTGCGGTCAAATCCGATGTAAGCACCGAAGAACGGTGCCTCCGCGTTCAACACACGTGCAGCCCGACGACGTCTCCCGTGCCTTGATCTAGCAAGAAGAGAGGGAGAGGTTGGGGAAGACTCCGTCCAGCAGCAGCACAATGGCGTGGTGGTGATGGAGGAGTGTGGCACTCCAGCAGGGCTTCGCCAAGCACTATGAGAGACGAGGAGGGAGAGGGGTAGGGCTGCGCCAGGAGAGATAGAAACTCATGTGTATGGTAGCCCCAAAACCCCCACTATTTATAGGATGAGGGGAGGAGGGTGTGCCCCCTCTAGGGTTCCCACCCCTAGGGGTCGGCAGCCCTAGATGGGATAGACGGGGGCGGCCAGGAGGGGAAGAGAGGGGGTTGCGCCCTAGGGTGGGCCTTTAGGCCCATCTACGCCTAGGGTTTCCCCTCTCCCCTCATAGCTGCGCCTTGGGCCTTGGTGGGAGGCGTACCAGCCCACTCTAGGGCAGGTCCCTTTCCACTCTAGGCCCATGCAAGCCTCCGGGGCTGGTGGCCCCTCCCGGTGGACCCCCGGAACCCTTCCGGTGGTCCCGGTACATTACCGGTTACCCCCGAAATACTTCCGGTGGCCAAAACATTACTTCCTATATACTATTCTTTACCTCCGAACCATTCTAGAACTCCTCCTGACGTCCGAGATCTCATCCGGGACTCCGAACAACATTCGGTAACCACATACAAACTTCCCTTATAACCCTAGCGTCATCGAACCTTAAGTGTGTAGACCCTACGGGTTCGGGAATCATGCAGACATGACCGAGACAGCTCTATGGCCAATAACCAACAGCGGGATCTGGATACCCATGTTGGCTCCCACATGTTCCACGATGATCTCATCGGATGAACCACGATGTCAAGGATTCAAGCAATCCCGTATGCAATTCCCTTTGTCAATCGGTACGTTACTTGCCCGAGATTCGATCGTCGGTATCCCAATACCTCGTTCAATCTCGTTACCGGCAAGTCACTTTACTCATTCCGTAATACATGATCCCATGACTAACTACTTAGTCACATTGAGCTCATTATGATGATGCATCACCGAGTGGGCCCAGAGATAGCTCTCCATCATATGGAGTGACAAAACCCAATCTCGATTCGTGCCAACCCAACAGACACTTTCGGAGATACCTGTAGTGCACCTTTATAGCCACCCAGTTATGTTGTGACGTTTGGTACACCAAGAGCACTCCTATAGTATCAGGGAGTTACACAATCTCATGGTCTAAGGAAATGATACTTGACATTAGAAAAGCTTTAGCGAACTACACGATCTTGTGCTATGCTTAGGATTGGGTCTCGTCCATCACATCATTCTCCTAATGATGTGATCCCGTTATCAATGACATCCAATGTCCATGGTCAGGAAACCATGACCATCTGTTGATCAACGAGCTAGTCAACTAGAGGCTCACTTGGGACATCTTGTGGTCTATGTATTCACACATGTATTGCGGTTTCCGGTCAATACAATTATAGCATGAACAATAGAAAATTATCATGAACAAGGAAATACAATAATAACCATTTTATTATTGCCTCTAGGGCATATTTCCAACATGCATCACCCCCACTTCGGCCTATGGCTCAAGACTTTCAATGTGAGGCCAAAGGTGATCGACGGGCGTCACGCGGAGTGCGGAGGCGCTATAATAAGTAAAGGCACTGATGCCCTGTGACCAAAGGGTTCCTTCACAGAAACTTCCGACTTATGGCAATGGGAGTGGTTTTACATCACAGCTCCCCGAGGTACAAAGTGGGCAGCCGATCTAGCATTTCACTCGGGCCCTCCACCGCAGCTGGCGTCATGGGTCAACAAGGGGCTGATTTGGGGGCTAGTTAATGACGTGCTGACACTGCAAAGCCGCATTCGAGACCTTCTCAAGAAGCATGTCAGTCTTGTCAAGATAATGCAAGTAATGCTGGTTCGTCGGGTCCTGCCCTGCCAACGTCGACCTCTCCGCATGTGGGAGTTCAACCCGGAAGGACCGTGAACCATTCAATAATTCTTCGGCATGATGCTCAAAGAGATGTATGGGTCATTCTCCGGATCACGAATAAAGTGTCCGGACACCACCGAGGACGTGGGTCTCAACTGCCACCGTCCGGATACCCAAGTAAGTAATTTCTCTACCGAACACACCATCCTTTATGTTTATTATAACATCATTCTGAAAAATTGCTCTCTGCCAGGACTGGATAAGGAAGGCGTGGAGGATTAGGTGTTCGGACCCTCTTCCCGAAGGCTCGCCGGATCCTTTGTTGACCAGGATGCTTGAACGCGCGCCGTATCAGGTGCTATCAGGAGAAGACGAGGGGAGGAATAGAGAAGCCACAGGTGGGCCTCATGTTTTACACATCCAAATTGGGGGAGTAAGTGCCTCCACGAAGGAGGATAATCGGGGAGGGGAACCTAAAATCCCCTCTCCTCAAGGTAAGAACAGGGCCGCCTTTGAAGACTTGGAAACGGAGGCTTCCAAACGAGGGAAGAAACCCTTGCCAAGGGGCCATGCCCTAGAGGGCGTCCTTACTGCATAGCGCCCGCAAGGGGGCCAGCCCTCCACCGAGCCGTAAGTAAAAGAGTACTTTGATAAATATATTCCGTTTTGTCTCTGAGGATAATAACCGAAACATATTTGTTGCAGTCCGACTCATAGCCCTTCTCCACAGAGTTCGTCTCCGGGGGGTTTTCTTCCGGAGATGATGGAGAGCGAAATGCCTCCCCCTGCCTCCCCGTCACATGGGGCGGACGACCCCAAGGTGTCGTCACGGAGGATTTCTCCTGATCCGCCGAGGCCATAAGTTGACACTTCAGCTGCCCGAAGTTCGGACTATTCGGCTCCCAAGGAGAGCGATAGAAAGAGTCCGGGATTGTCCGGCATACAGCCGGACACACTAATGGGTCTGCTGGAGCGAGCGGCCATCTCAGAGACACATCGTACCTTAATGGGTACGGTGATTGAGAGGATTTCATCCGCCAAAAGCGGATTGAATGAAGCCTTTACAAGTCTGCTGAGCGGCTTTGAGGTACGTAAAATAATATATGTATTTCTGATGGTACCTCACATGCTAGGTGTGCTCTGTATAGATAGTAGCCCCTGAGACTCTGGTTGCCACCCAGAGGTGGTAAACAGAGGATCGTAATCCCAGGTAATAATCGCGCTGCTTTTTATGTGTAGGCGGCTGATTGTCCGATGGCTGACCGGACTGCTGATTTTGCCGAACTGAAGCGACAGCTGGACGTGGCGGATGCCGACATCGTGCTTGTTAACAAGCGGCTTGACGAGGCCCAGGGTATATATGTTCGGCTTGTCAATAAATTGTAAGAGGAGCATTATGCTAGTATCTTATAATATGTTGTGACTCCAGATGGAGCTACTGCCGTAGAGACCCTTTGGGCGGAGCTTGCCAGAGCCAAGGAACAAGCTCGAATAAGTGATGCGGCCGCCCTGAAGGCGGTCGAAGAGTTGAGAGCCAAACAGGCTGCTCAGCCCCAGAGCGAGGCAAGGATAGCCGAGATGGCCGTTGAGCTGAAAGATGCCACCGACCGCTATGAGCTCCTTGAAAAGGACATCCAAGCGAGAGCAACCGACCTGAAGAAGGCCCTGGAGGCAGCCAAGGAAACCCGCTCTGAAATGAGAGGGATAAGGGAGGAGCTTCGTGAAGCCGGAGATATCACGGCTAGGAGGCCCTATTTGTTGCAGATGAAGTTTGGAGATCCTAAGTATGCTCCTCTGGATCAGTTGTGGAGTGCTGAAGACGCGTATACGGACCTGGTAAAGAGTGCTGCTGATGCGACTGAGTTTTACAAAGATCAGAAAGACCATCAGGTAGAAAGGTTATTCTGGTCGCAGTTCAGTGCCCCAATGCATCCGCTGCCGTGGAACAAGAAGATGGCCGCATGGGCTGAGCTCCACAGGTTGTCCGGGCTTGCTATGAGGTCTGTCGTGGATCATCTTTGGCAACGGGGACCAAGGCCGGATAGTTATTTTGGATTATTGCAACAATTCTTTGGTGCAGTGTCGCATATCGATGTTGTGAGGAGGTCGGCGTGCATAGAGGGTGCACGAATGGCTCTTGCCCGTGTTAAAACATACTGGGCGGGGATGGAAACCACCGCTATTGCGACCCGGGGTCCGGCGGGAGGCCAGGACCCGGCCGAGCACTATTTTGAAGAGGTCCTAGAAGGCGCCCGTTTAATAGAGTCTCAATGCTCAAAGAGTGCAATGTTTGATTGACATGTATCTCAATTGTAAGAACAATGCCATTTTGATTATAAAGGTTGTGTTTATACTTTTGCCCGAAAGTATTATAGTGCCTCCTGTGCGGCCGTTTATGTATGTATATAACCTGAAAGTTTGCAGTCGTCGGCTTCAACACCCACGCATATAATGCGGGGGTGTTTGAGAAAATGCAAAGTCACACTTTACCCAACGTCTTGGTCCGTTAAGGAGGTGGTAGCGCGGCGAACCAGGCAATCGGACTATATAGCTTTAACACTTTCACTTAGCGATAGGAGTTTGACGGTGGGGCTACTATATAGCTCCTAGTACTTCCGCATTCATCCGAATATGGTGCGCGTACGTACATGACCGGGAAACCGGTCGTTAGTTAATGCGGAGGAATCACGAAGATTCCACTGAGTTATCGACTGGTTGACCAGTCTCGCGCTGTATCATGATAGTCAGTTTTCGGCTTTCTCTACTGAGGTGCTCATCCAGATGAACCAGGGCACAATCACAGTAGTTCTCCCGGTGCCGCCTTAGCCGATAGAGTGGAACTTAAGGTAGCAAAACACGGGAGCCGGGCAAACTCAACATTTGACCAAAGACATGATTCAGAGCTGATGCATATAAGTCCAAACTCGCGACGCTGAACACTCCCTAAGGTATTCGGACTTTACAACATATACTGGGCTGAATAACGCCCTCGATAATAAGCCCTGAGTTTCCAGGTATGAGCGTTAGTCTGGTGTGACAAAAATGCCAACAACACCAGTATCCCCCCCCCGGGTTGTTTTAAGTGTCCGGAGGGGGAAGAAGCAACAAGAGACATTAAAGAAGGTTTACGCAGGGTCTTAATCTAAAGAGAAACCTTTGAGCGTGGCCCTGCTGCACGTCTGCGCCTTTGTCTCTGTTGTGTCGTATCCTGGAAGGGTATAGCACGATGATCATCTGTAAAGAGGAAAAACCCTTGTGAAAGACTTTGTGCGAAGAGTTGGTTAATCTGAATGAACCATGAAAATGCAATATGTTATTGTATTAATAGGGTCGAGCCAAACTATGGGCTTCTTTTTTCGGGAGTACCCCCTAGCACCACTTATGGGGATATCCCAGCTGGGCTGTTACATCTGGTGTGGCGCCGGACTCATCTAGCTATGTCCGTGGTCTTGACGACCAACCATTTATTCTGGTTGGAGGGGCCGCTCAGTGTTCGGCTTCTATAGCCGCCACATATTCTTCCACACGTAAGGAACGCTTTGTATTTCCGCTAACTGTGATGACGCCACGTGGACCGGGCATCTTAAGTTTAAGATAGGCATAGTGCGGTACTGCATTAAAACGAGCGAAGGCCATTCTTCCGAGTAGTGCGTGATAGCCGCTTCAGAATGGAGCAATGTCGAAGATTAGTTCTTCGCTTTTGAAGTTGTCGGGAGAACCGAATACAACCTCTAGTACTAGAGAGACCGTGCAGCGGGCTTCGACGCTTGGTATCACTCCTTTAAAGGTAGTGTTGCTTTGGCTGATTCTTGACGGGTCTATCCCCATTTTGCGGACAATGTCCTGATATAGCAGGCTAAGACTACTGCCGCCGTCCATAAGGACTCGAGTGAGATGGTATCCATCGATTATTGGGTCGAGCACCAAGGCAGCCGATCCACCATGCTGGATACTAGTCGGATGATCCCTGCGATCAAAAGTGATTGGGCAGGCCGACCAGGGATTGAATTTGGGGGCGACGGGCTCCACAGTGTATACGTCTCGGAGTGCGCGTTTGCGCCTTCTCTTTGGAACATGAGTTGCGTAAATCATATCCACTGTTTTGACTTCTTGTGGGAATTTTTTCTGTCCCCCAGTGTTCGGCTGGCGAGGCTCATCCTCGTCCTCACTTGGCGTCTCCCTCCCCTTGTGTTCGACATTTAGCTTGCCAGCCTGCTTGAAAACCCAACACTATGTGGGTGTGATTTGCAGGCTTTTCGGGGGTGCCATGAATCTGACATAATTTGTCCAGAATCTTATTTAGGCTGGACGGTCCATCTCTGCTGCCTTTAAATGGCTTCTTCCGTTGACCAGGTCGAGAGCCCCTGAATCCAGCGTCTACCGTCGTGTTATCTGGGCTATTTTCATTGTTTCGACGCTTGTTTTTATTGCGTCACGGCTTCCCGTTGCCATCTTTGACTTCGGATGTCCCTGGGTCGTTGGTGCCACTACGGGCCAGCCAACTGTCCTCGCCCGCGAAAAAGCGGGTCATGAGGCATGTTAAGGCTGCCATCGTCCTCGGCTTTTCCTGGCCGAGGTGTCTGGCAAGCCATTCGTTCCGGACACTATGCTTGAAGGCCGCAAAGGCTTCGGCGTCTGGGTAGTCGACGATTTGATTCTTCTTAGTAAAAAATCTGTTCCAAAGTTTTCGGGCTGACTCTCCGGGTTGTTGAATTATGTGACTTAGGCCGTCTGCATCTGGAGGTCGGACATAGGTCCCTTGAAAATTGTCCCTAAAAGCATCCTCAAGTTCTTCCCAACTTCCAATTGAGTTTTCAGGGAGGCTTTTCAACCATTGACGAGCTGGTCCTTTCAACTTGAGGGGTAGGTATTTAATGGCGTGGAGACAATCTCAGCGGGCCATATGAATGTGAAGGATAAAATCCTCAATCCAGACCCCAGGGTTTGTCGTTCCATCGTATGCCTCTATATTCACGGGTTTAAATCCTTCCCGGAATTCGTGGTCTAGCACCTCATCGGTGAAGCACAGGGGGTGTGCGGCACCCCTGTATTTGGACGTGTAGTGGCATGCTATCGACGGTTGTTGTGTTCGGTTCTGATTCCTGGCTTGTATTCGATGAATGTGATCATTTTGGTAGCTCTGATCCTGCGCCGAAGCACGCTTCCTAGATCCGTAGATGGACCTAGCCATACCAGACTTTTTGTCCAGGAGCTCACGTAAATCGTGTGTTGACTTGTGTGTGGCATCATTAGCCGTTCTATCGCGGCCATGGGGTGGTCGGTCCGGCTTATCAGCCGTTTTCGGCTGGATGGGCTCTATGGCCTCGTCATCAAATTCGGGTAGCAGCTTGCGCTTTGGATAGCTCTTTGTGTGGCAATCGCCACCGTATTTCTCTTTAGTGTCAAGTACTTTATTCCATCTATGGTTGAGAATGTCCTGCGCGGCCTTAAGCCTTTGCTTCTGCTTCTTTAGGCTCCTCGTAGTGGCGATAAGCCTTCTGTGGAGGTTCTCTTGTTCGAAGTTTTTTTCTGGGATGATGAGCGCATCATCGTCCAGACTGTTCTCCTCTCCGGAGACAGATTGATTAATTTTACCCTTGGGATCGGCGTCATCTGGCGTCGGCTCCGGACTATGTTCACCGTCCCCTGGCTCATCCTGCTCCATCGCTAGGTCCATGGGGTCATTGTTTCCTTTGGGGTCGACCGGGGTATTGCTACGTCTTGAGCTTGCGTTGGTTTTCCTTGAAGAGGAAAGGGTGATGCAGCAATAGTAGCGTAAGTATTTCCCTCAGTTTTTGAGAAGCAAGGTATCAATCCAGTAGGAGGCTCCTCAAAAGTTCCACGCACCTACACAAACAAACAAAGAACTAGCAACCAACGCAATAAAGGGGTTGTCAATCCCTTCACGGCCACTTGCGAAAGTGAGATCTGATAGAGATAGTATGATAAGATAAATATATTTTTGGTATTTATGATATAGATTGGAAAAGTAAAGATGCAAATAAAAGTAGATTGAAAGCTTATATGATAAAAGATAGACCCAGAGGCCATAGGTTTCACTAGTAGCTTCTCTCAAGATAGCATAAGTATTACGGTGGGTGAACAAATTACTGTCAAGCAATTAATAGAAAAGCGAATAATTATGAGATTATCTAGGCATGATCATGTATATAGGCATCACATCCTCGACAAGTAGACCGACTCATGCCTGCATCTACTACTATTACTCCACACATCGACCGCTATCCAGCATGCAACTAGAGTATTAAGTTCATAAGAACAGAGTAACGCATTAAGAAAGATGACATGATGTAGAGGGATAAATTCATGCAATATGATATAAACCCCATCTTTTTATCCTCGATGGCAACAATACAATACGTGCCTTGCAACCCCTATTGTCACTGGGTAAGGACACTGCAAGATTGAACCCAAAGCTAAGCACTTCTCTCATGGCAAGAAAGATCAATCTAGTAGGCCAAACCAAACTGATAATTTGAAGAGACTTGCAAAGATAACTCAATCATACATAAAAGAATTCAGAAGAGATTCAAATATTTCTCATAGATAAACTTGATCATAAACCCACAATTCATCGGATCTCGACAAACACACCGCAAAAAGAGTTACATAAAATAGATCTCCACAAGAGAGGGGGAGAACATGGCATTGAGATCCAAAAAGAGAGAAGAAGCCATCTAGCTAATAACTATGGAGCCGAAGGTATGTGGTAAACTACTCACTACTGATCGGAGGGGCTATGGTGTTGATGTAGAAGCCCTCCATGGTCGATTCTCCCTCCAGCAGAGCACGGACGAAGGCTCCAAGATGGGATCTCGCGCATACAGAAGGATACGGCAGTGGAAATTGTTTTTCGTTGGCTCCCTGGATGTTTTCAGGGTACGTCGGTATATATAGGAGGAAGAAGTAGGTCGGTGGCCGCCCGAGCCCTCCACCCTTGTGGTCGCCTCGATCGCTTCTTGACTTGCACTCCAAGTCCTCTGGATCACGTTTGTTCCAAAAATCACGCTCCCGAAGGTTTCATTCCGTTTGGACTCCGTTTGATATTCCTTTTCTTCGAAATGCTGAAATAGGCAAAAAAAATAGCAATACGGGTTGGGCCTCCGGTTAGTAGGTTAGTCCCAAAAATGATATAAATGTGTAAAATAAAGCCCATAAACATCCAAAAGGGGTAATATAATAGCATGGAACAATCAAAAATTATAGATACGTTGGAGACGTATCAAGCATCCCCAAGCTTAATTCCTGCTCGTCCTCGAGTAGGTAAATGATAAAAACAGAATTTTTGATGTGGAATGCTACCTAGCATAATTCTCAATGTAATTTTATTTATTGTGGCATGAATGTTCAGATCCAAATGATTCAAAATAAAAGTTCATATCGACATAAGAAATAGTAATACTTCAAGCATACAAATCAAAGCAATCATGTCTTCTCAAAATAACATGGCTAAAGAAAGTTCATCCCTACAAAATCATATAGTTAGGCTATGCTTCATTTTAGTCACACAAAAATGTTCCCAAATTCTACACCCTCGATGACAAGCCAAGCAATTGTTTCGTACTTAAATAATCTCAAACCTTTTCAACTTTCACGCAATACATGAGCGTGAGCCATGGATATAGCACTATGGGTGGAATAGAATATGATGATGGAGATTGTGTGGAGAAGACAAAAAGGAGAAAGTCTCACATTGACGAGGATAATCAACGGGCTATGGAGATGCCCATCAATTGATGTCAACATGAGGAGTAGGGATTTCCATGCAACGGATGCACTAGAGCTATAAATGAATGAAAGCTCAACAAAAGAAAACTAGTGGGTGTGCATCCAACTTGCTTTCTCACAAAGACCTAGGGCATTTGAGGAAGCCCATCGTAGGAATATACAAGCCAAGTTCTATAATGAAAAATTCCCACTAGTATATGAAAGTGACAACACATGAGACTCTCTATATGGAAAACATGGTGCTACTTTGAAGCACAATATATGAGACTCGCTATATGAAGAACATGGTGCTACTTTGAAGCACAATATATGAGACTCGCTATATGAAGAACATGGTGCTACTTTGAAACAAAAGTGTGGAAAAAGAGATAGTAACATTACCCCTTTTTATTTATTTTCCTTTATTTTCCTTTTTCTTTTTTTTCTTTTTTTTCTTTTTTTCCTTTTTTTTCTTTGGCCTTTTTTGGCCTTTCTTTTTTCTTTTCTTTTTGGGGACAATGCTCTAATAAAGATGATCATCACACTTTTATTGATTTACAACATATGAATTACAACTCAAAACTAGAACAACATATGACTCTATATGAATGCCTCCGGCGGTGTACCGGGATGGTGCAATGAATCAAGAGTGACATGTATGGAAAATTATGCATGGTGGCTCTGCCACAAATATGATGTCAACTACATGATCATGCAATGGCAATATGACAAAAGTAATGCGTGTCATGATGACGAACGGAACGGTGGAAAGTTGCATGGCAATATATCTCGGAATGGCTATGGAAATGCCATAATAGTATGTATGGTGGCTGTTTTGAGGAAGATAAAAGGAGGTTTATGTGTGATAGAGCACATCATATCATGGGGTTTGGATGCACCGGCGAAGTTTGCACCAACTCTCAAGGTGAGAAAGGGCAATGCACGGTACCGAAGAGGCTAGCAATGATGGAAAGGTAAAAGTGCGTATAATCCATGGACTCAACATTAGTCAAAAGAACTCATATACTTATTGCAAAAATTTAGAAGTCATCAAAAACCAAGCACTACGCGCATGCTCCTAGAGGGATAGATTGGTAGGAAAAGACCATTTCTCATCCCCGACCGCCACTCATAAGGATGCACAATCCAAGGACACTTCATGTTTCAAATTTGTTACACAACTTTAACCATACGTGCATGCTACGGGACTTGCTAACTTCAACACAAGGATTCTTTAAATTCATAATCACCCAACTAGCATGACTTTAATATCACTACCTCCATATCTGAAAACAATTATCAAGTATCAAATTGATCATAGCATCCAATTCACTTCCTATGATAGTTTTTATTATACCCAACTTGGATGCCTACCATTCTAGGACCAATTTTATAACCATAGAAAATACCATGTTGTTCTAAGAGACTCTCAAAACAATATAAGTGAAGCATGAGAGACTAGCAATTTCTACAAAATTAAGCCACCACCGTGCTCTAAAAGATATAAGTGAATCACTAGAGCAAAAACTATCTAGCTCAAAAGATATAAGTGAAGCACATAGAGTATTCTAATAAATTCTAATCAAGTGGGCTTCTCCCAAAAGGTGTGTACAGCAAGGATGATTGTGGAAAACTAAAAAGCAAATACTAATATCATACACGATGCTCCAAGCAAAACACATATCATGTGGCGAATAAAAATATAGCTCCAAGTAAAGTTACCAATGAACGAAGACGAAAGAGGGGATGCCTTCCCAGGGCATCCCCAAGCTTAGGCTTTTGGCTATTCTTGAATATCTTTGGGTGCCATGGGCATCCCCAAGCTTAGGCTTTTCCCAATCCTTATTCCATAATCCATCAAATCTTTACCCAAAACTTGAAAACTTCACAACACAAAACTCAACAGGAAATCTCATAAGTTCCGTTAGGGAAAGAAAACAATACCACCACATAAGGTACTGTAATGAACTCATTCTTTATTTATATTTGTGTTAAACCTACTGTATTTCAAGTTCTCTATGGTTCATACCACTTAATACTAGCCATAGCTGCATCAAAATAAGCAAACAACACACGAAAAACAGAATCTTTCAAAAACAAAACAGTCTGTAGCAATCTGTAACTAACGTAAATTTCTGGAACTCTAAAAATCCTACAAAATTAGTAAGTCCTAGAAAATTTGTCTATTGATCTACATCAAAAAGAATCAACGCAAAATCATGTTTATGTGATTTAACAAAACTAATTTCGTGCGTGCAAAGTTTCTGTTTTTCAGCAGAATCAAATCAACTATCACCATAGGTTATCCTATAGGTTCTACTTGGCACAAACACTAATTAAAACATAAAAACGCATCTAAACAGAAGGTAGATGCAAAAATTATTACTAAAAAGAAACAAAAATAAAAAACACAAATAAAATTGGGTTGCCTCCCAACTAGCGCTATCGTTTAACGCCCCTAGCTAGGCATAAAAGTGGAGATAGATCTAAGTAGTGCCATCTTTGGCACTCAATTCATAAGTAGCCCGCATGATATATTCATAAGGTAATTTAATTTTCTTTCTTGGAAAGTGCTTCATGCCTTTCCTCAATGGAAATTGGAATCTAATATTCCCTTCCTTCATATCAATAATCGCACCAATCGTTCTAAGAAAGGTCTACCAAGAATAATAGGGCAAGAAAGATTGCAATCTATATTAAGAACGATAAAATCTACGGGCATCAAATTTCTATTTGCAACAATGAGAACATCATTGATCCTTCCCATTGGCTTTTTAATGGTGGAACCCGCAAGGTGCAAATTTAAAGAGCAATCATCAAGATCATGGAAACCTAGAATATCACATAAAGTTTCCGGAATCGTGGAAACACTAGCACCCAAATCACATAAATCAAAACACTCATGATCTTTAATTTTAATATTTATAGTAGGTTCTCACTCATCATTAAGTTTTCTAGGTATAGAAACTTCCAAATTAAGTTTTTCATCATAAGATTGCATCAAGGCATCAACGATATGTTTGGTAAAAGCTTTATTTTGACTATAAGCGTGAGGAGAATTCACAGCGGATTGCAACAAGGAAATACAACCTTCTAAAGAACAATTATCATAATCAAATTCCTTGAAATCCGAGATAGTGGGTTCAATGCTATTTAAAGTCATGACCTCTCCAATCCCACTTTTACCAAATTTAGCATCAAGATCTAAAAACTCGGAATTATTGGGATGCCTTCTAACTAAAGTTGACTCATCTCCAGTCCCATTATTATTAACATTCATATTGCAAAACAAAGATCTAATAGGGGACACATCAATAACTTTAAGATCTTCATCATTATTTTCACCTAATTTTTCTGGTTTGGCAGCCATCTTATTGACTAAGGTAGCTTGCTTATCAGAAATTTTGGCTATTGAATTTTCAAGCCCGGTAATTTGAGAGTTCAAACCATAAAATTCTTCAGACATGTCATCAAGCTCCTTATTCATAAACCTCAAAAAGCCTTTTTGTTCTTTAAACTATTTTCTGAAAAAATTATTATGCTCAAATTGCAAAGTCATAAAGCTTCTAATATTTGATTCAATCTCTTCCAACCTTCTAAGAAGGATGTCGGTACTCTTAGGCAAAGCCATAAGGACAAACAGGCACACAAGCAAACAGAAAAATGCAAGCGAAAGAGAGAGGAGAAGAGAGGGCGAATAAAACGGCAAGGGTGAAGTGGGGGAGAGGAAAACGAGAGGTAAATGGCAAATAATGTAAATGCGAGGGAGATGAGTTTGTGATGGGTACTTGGTATGTCTTGACTTGAGAGAAGACCTCCCCGGCAATGGCGCCAGAAATCCTTCTTGTTACGTCTTGAGCTTGCGTTGGTTTTTCCTTGAAGAGGAAAGGGTGATGCAGCAATAGTAGCGTAAGTATTTCCCTCAGTTTTTGAGAACGAAGGAATGAATCCAGTAGGAGGCTCCTCAAAAGTCCCACGCACCTACACAAACAAACAAAGAACTCGCAACCAACGCAATAAAGGGGTTGTCAATCCCTTCATGGCCACTTGCGAAAGTGAGATCTGATAGAGATAGTATGATAAGATAAATATATTTTTGGTATTTTATGATATAGATTGAAAAAGTAAAGATGTAAATAAAAGTAGATTGAAAGCTTATATGATAAAAGATAGACCCGGGGGCCATAGGTTTCACTAGTGGCTTCTCTCAAGATAGCATAACTATTACGGTGGGTGAACAAATTACTATCGAGCAATTGATAGAAAAGCGAATAATTATGAGATTATCTAGGCATGATCATGTATATAGGTATCATGTCCGCGGCAAGTAGACCGACTCCTGCCTGCATCTACTACTATTACTCCACACATCGACCGCTATCCATCATGCATCTAGAGTATTAAATTCATAAGAATAGAGTAACGCATTAAGAAAGATGACAAGATGTAGAGGGATAAATTCATGCAATATGATATAAACCCCATCTTTTTATCCTCGATGGCAACAATACAATATGTGCCTTGCAACCCCTATTGTCACGGGGTAAGGACACCGCAAGATTGAACCCAAATTTAAGCACTTCTCCAATGGCAAGAAAGATCAATCTAGTAGGCCAAACCAAACTGATAATTCGAAGAGACTTGCAAAGATAACTCAATCATACATAAAATAATTCAGAAGAGATTCAAATATTTCTCATAGATAAACTTGATCATAAACCCACAATTCATCGGATCTCGACAAACACACCGCAAAAAGAGTTACATCAAATAGATCTCCACAAGAGAGGGGGAGAACATGGTATTGAGATCCAAAATGAGAGAAGAAGCCATCTAGCTAATAACTATGGACCCGAAGGTCTGTGGTAAACTACTCACAACTCATCGGAGGGGCTATGGTGTTGTTGTAGTAGCCCTCTGTGGTCGATTCCCCCTCCGGCGGAGCGCCGACGAAGGCTCCAAGATGGGATCTCGCGGATACAGAAGGTTACAGTGGTGGATTTTTTTTTCGTTGGCTCCCTGGATGTTTTCGGGGTACGTGGGTATATATAGGAGGAAGAAGTAGGTCAGTGGCCGCCCGGGGGCCCACGAGATAGGGGGCGCGCACTGTAGGGGTGGGCACGCCCTCCACCCTCGTGGCCGCCTTGATCGCCTCTTGACTTGCACTCCAAGTCCTCTAGATCATGTTTGTTCCAACAATCACGCTCCCGAAGGTTTCATTACGGTTGGACTCCGTTTGATATTTCTTTTCTTGGAAATACTGAAATAGGCAAAAAACAGCAATACGGGCTGGGCCTCCAGTAGTAGGTTAGTCCCAAAAATGATATAAATGTGTAAAATAAAGCCCATAAACATCCAAAAGGGGTAATATAATAGCATGGAACAATCAAAAATTATAGATACGTTGGAGACGTATCAGGTATTATTCTGTTTTGCACTGTTGTCGTTGTTTTTACTGTGGCGGGATTTAAAGCAGCGCCTATGGCGTCGCTTTGGTGGCTTATCGAGGGGATTATCCTTCGTTGCATCATCACCATCGCCTTCTTTTGGCGTGTCCACCATATATATATATATATATATATATATATATATCATATGATGAGGTGGCAGTCCAGCGCCCAGTGGGTGGTGGTTCCTGTTCTTCTCCTGCATCGTCATAAAGACCGTCGATGTCTTCAGAGTCAACATCGAGCGTGTCGGTTAAGTCATCGAAAGTGGCTATGAAGTGGGTGGTGGGTGGGGAACGAATTTCTTCATCGTCCACTTCCCACTCGAGCCGGACATAGTTCGGCCAAGAATCTCCCGACAAGGAAAGAGAGTTTAATGAATTTAGCACATCACCCAAGGGCGAGTGCTGAAAAATATCCGCGGAGGTGAAATCCATGACTGGTGCCCACTCAGATTCGATAGGCATGGACGTACGCGGTTCGAATCCTGTAGCCAGAGACAAGTCCGGGGTCCAATAACACCATCCTCACAAGGGGTGGGATCAGTGTTCGGCTCCAACGCTGATAAGTGTGTGGCCTCCGTGGCGGGGTCCATCCACCCGTCCTCGGAAGGCGTGATCTGCTCCGGATTGATTCCCGGGGCCGCGTAGGTGCGATCTCCCGAACATCGTCTGATGGCAGACCTAAGTAATGCGCGTCACGGCTATTTGGCGTACCTGACACGGGCTCGAATCGATTGAAGATCATGTCTCCGCGGATGTCGGCAGTATAGTTCAAGCTTCCAAACCTGACCTAATGGCCAGGGGCGAAGCTATCGATTTGCTCTAGGTGGCCAAGCAAGTTGGCCCGCAGTACGAAGCCACCGAATACTGTCTGGGGAGGAAAACCTCCTCATGGACCGCGTCGTTGAAGATGATTGAAGGAGCCATCAAGCCTTACCGTGACGACACGGTGGAACTCTCAATGAAAGCACCAATGTCGGTGCCAAAACCTGCGGATCTCGGGTAGGGGGTCCCGAACTGTGCGTCTAAGGCTAATGGTAACAGGAGGCAAGGGACACAATGTTTTACCCAGGTTCGGTGCCTCTTGATGGAGGTAATACCCTACTTCCTGCTTGATTGATCTTGATGATATGAGTATTACAAGAGTTGATCTACCATGAGATCGTAGAGGCTAAACAGTAGAAGCTAGCCTATGATTATGATTGTTCTTGTCCTACGGACTAAACCCTCCGGTTTATATAGACACCGGAGGGGGCTAGGGTTATACAGAGTCGATTACAGAGAAGGAGGTCTACATATCTGAATTGCCAAGCTTGCCTTCCACGCAAAGGAGAGTCCCATCTGGACACGGGACGAAGTCTTCAATCTTGTATCTTCATAGTCCAACAGTCCGGCCAGAGTATATAGTCTGGTTGTCCGAGGACCCCTTAATCCAGGACTCCCTCAGTAACCATAATCAGTGACATATATCTATGCTAACTAACACTAGTGAAGAACCGGGCTATAGCACTGGTTCGTAAGGGCCTTTAGTGTCGGTTCCGTAACCGGTACTAAAGGGTGGGGACTAAAGGTCCCCCCCTTTAATACCGGTTCTGCATGAACCGCCACTAAAGGGCCACCACGTGGCACGAGCCAAGGCTGGGTGTGGGAAGACCTTTAGTACCGGTTGGTAACACCAACCAGTACTAATTTTTTTTGGGGGGGGGTTGGTTTTATTATTTATTTTTCCTTTAATTTTGTGTTTTCCATTTAATTCTTTTCCGTTTGCTGGTATTTTACGATACTACATATTGTACACGTTATGCATATATATAAATAGAATTTCTCATAGAGCCGAATTCCTGAACTTTTCCCAAGCCCTGCTCGCCGGCAAAGAAAGTGAATAAACGAGTTATTAAATAGTTGATATCGGGAAATGACGAACTAAAGAGGCCGACATATAGTTAATAATGATTGAAATTACCTGTCAAGTATCCCCTTCACGATTGTGTAGTCTTTCTTTTTTTTAAGTAGTGAGTCCAGTACTTCAACTATTCCTTCGTCAACTTTAATGATTACCAAGATCCAATGGAAACTGCATGCACACATGTTTACATGTGTTAATTAAGCGGGCGTGTGCATAACACTCATCGTTGGTAGTAATAATTATTAACATCTAGCTAGCTAGTAAGTAAAAACAGAATTTGTAGTACAAGATAGTGTGACTCAGAGGAAGTTGTAAGGAAGTAGTATATCTTCATTGGTATTGAGGCGCTTCAAGAACTCTAGCGTGTTTTTCTCTACTTCTGTTTTATACCATGGATATTTCCATGTTTGTTCATTAATGGTATTTAGGTCAATGAACCCAATGCCATAGCATCCACCTTTTTCATTTCATACATCATCATGCATAATACCACTGAAAAGAATATAGTGAGGACAATTATAGCTAATGATCGATCCATGAGCACTACAGCTAGCTTGAGACTTAAATTACAGAAAGAAATCACTTACAGACAATAGCAACTGACGAGAGATTTGTCGAGTGCATCTTGATTGAATAACTTAAATGGTTCTGAATACGTAACGGCCAGAGCTAGCTTATGGAAGTAATACTCTTCCTTGACTTTCACCATGAGGGACTCTCGATTGGTACTCTTGGTAATTTTCATGTACCAATCATGCAATTCATACATTCTCGTTGGGAGGTTCTTGACCTCCTCAGGCTTGACCAAAGGTTTGTCGCAGACATATTTCCGTTTTATGTCCTGCTCTCTAAGCAGAGGCATGGGCTCAATCTCGAGGAGTTTTCCAACAGTGGTACCGAGCATTTCAGCATGCCTTCTATGCTCGTCGGTTATTACCAGCTGACCAGCGTCGGTACTCTCATGTGTTGGTACAACAAGCGGGGGGATCGATTGCGCCGCCTGTTCTCCTAGCTGGGGAACGGTTTTCCCGCATTTTTGGCCAGCTGCTTGGCTCGAGCTCGAGCTCGACTCCTTTTATCGTGCTTGGTGTGCCTTCCTGATTTGGCGCTCATAGTCTGAGTCAACAGGCTTGGGACCTGGTGCTTTAGCCATACTAATAAAGTGGTCAATCTTATCCTCGGGGACTTTCTCCCTTGGCGGCGGTGGCGGTTTCGGTCCAAAATGGGCATCCACTTGGGCCTTCACTATGGCTTCATTTTGCTCCTTGGTCATGCCGTAAGGCCTCTGCGGAAGAGGCACGAGGCTTGGACCATATTGAAATCGCTTGCCTCCGCCTGTACCTCCTGTACTACCTCGACTTGTAGCACTACGCACTTCCGTGATTGCTGAGGCAGCGGAGACGGCTGACGCGGTGTCGGAATTGGAGGAGGAGTGGCACGTGTTGGTGGACTTGGAGGAGGAGGAGTGGCCTCACGCGTTGGCTGAGTTGAAGCAGGAGGAGTGGCCTCACGCGTTGGCTGAGTTGAAGCAGGAGGAGTGGCCTGAAGTTGTGTCGTACTTGGAGGAGCGTGAGTCGTCTACTCCTCGTCACCTCCTGGAATGCCAAGATCTAGCTGATGCGGTGTTGGTGACCTCCAAAAGATGATGCAATCCTTTCTCCATAGGATGATACGATGTATGGCCTCTCCCAGTGTGTGCTCCTCGTCACCTCCAGGCATGTCAAGCTGTAGCCCTGAATATTGGTCCACCACCTCATCAACCACAACACGAGCATAGCCGGATGGAATCGTTATGAAACAGTAGGTTGCCCCGGGGGGATTTGTATAAGCAACGGCGTCTGCCGCCTTCATGGATATGTTCTTTATTTTGAAGTGTAGCTCACTGTTAGTGTTCTCCATGATGTCATCCACAGGGTATCTATCCAGCAGTGCGTCGCCCGGGGCGGAACCCATGCTTCTTCTCAGCATGGATGGAACGGTGCTATCCAATGCTGGATCATCCGCTAGCTGCGGCCGCTGTTGAGACCCCCTTTCCTGGCTAAGTGAGTTGATCGGCTGCTGTGGCCGCTGGAATTTGAGTGCCAAGTCCGCGTGCGCTGATTCTAGGCCTTGAAGGCGTTCTGCTTCCTGCTTCATCTGCTTGTCCTCTAGCTTCTTCTTTTTCTCCTCCTCCATCTTCCTTCTCGCACAGCTTCTGTAGTCGGCATTCCACTCAGAAAAGCCCTCATACCACGGAACAACGCCCTTGCCTCGTGTTCTTCCCGGGTGTTTAGGATTTCCCAGGGCGCGCGTAAGCTCGTCGTTCTCTCTATTGGGCGTGAACACCCCCTTTCGAGCTTCTTCTATTGCTTCAAGTAACTTAACATCGGCTCCTTTAAGACATGCCTTCTTCGAAACCTCGCCTGTCTCGGGTCCAACGCCCCCCATGTGCATAGAACCAAGTTCTGCACCTGGGGGGGCAGCTCAATGTAACTGGAGTGACCTGTGTAGCCAGCATCTCTTGCTCAGACTTATCCCACTTAGGCATTGCCACCGCATAGCCACCTGGCCCCAGCCTATGGAATTGCTTCTTTTTTGCGGCATTGGCCTTGTTTTTTTCAGACCGTTCCTTAGATAATTTTGATCCCTTGAATTTCACGAAAGCGTCCCAGTGTTCTCTTTGGTTCTCCAGTGTTCCCTTAAATTCTGGAGTCTTCTTTCCTACTTTGACATAGTTATTCGATACAGTTTTCTTGTGGTTCTGAATGCAATTGCCATCTTCCTAAGAGCAGCGTCCTTGACTTTCTCCACATATGCAGTTGTGAAATGATCTGGTAGGGTGAAATGTTCCATGAGATTTTCCCAAAGCATAGTTTTTGCTCTGTTGTCGACAAAAGTAAGATCTGGACGGGGATTTGATGGCTCTTTCCATTCTTGAAGGGAGATCGGGAGTTTGTCCTTCACAAAAACTCCGCACTGACGAACGAACTTGTTCGCAATGTTCTTAGGTGCTATTGGTTTGCCATTAGTTTTGATGGCATCGATGTTGTACTTTACGCCCTCCTTCAACTTTTTTGCCCGGGCCTCGCACTCTGCTTGTAGAAGATTTGCTCGATCCGGAGGGCTGAAAGAAGAAATATCGATTCGTTAATAAATCATCAAATCATTTAAAACATGTGATGATCACCAGATGTCTGCTATATAAATATACCTCGCCGGACTCTGTTATTTCAAGATCAACATTTTCTTCGCCATCATAATCATTAATTTCTTCGCCATGATAATCAAAGTCGTCGTCCATGACTTCATCAATTCGGTCGTCGCGATTGAATATCATATCATCACCCTCCCCGGTATTGTTCAGATATTGGGAGCCGCCATCTTCTGCATTTCGATCATCTGGCACGCGAGGGGAGCGTGATCTCGAACAGGGCCTCTTCCCCCTCTCTGCCGGTATTGTCCGCCATAGCTTTTATTTAACTAATCCAGAAGAAATATAAAACAATTTAGTATTCAAATTACGATGCATGCATGCAATCAATAAGGAAATCCTGAATCATAGTACATAATATGCATCGTCTCGAATAATATATAATCTCGAATACATCGTCTCGAATACTATATATTGAATACATCACTAGCTAGCTAGCTAATAAAGATCGAATACTACAGAATAATCTAGGCCACTCGCGGTTCCTGAGGCGCGGGCGGTGGACACCCAAAGAGAAGGAACCATCACAGGATCATAGCTCCGATCATCTCCCCAAAGACCCTGCCAGGTATTGGAGAACCTGACGTCCATAGCAGCCATGTAGCGACGGACGTGCTCGTCCTCCTCCCTGACACGGAGACGCACCACCTCCGGCGGGGCCGGCTCCCTCTGCACCGAAAGTGGCCCACGGGAATGCCACCAAAGGAGCTCAGGGTCGACGACGGGACCCTGGTTCCTCACCAAGCGGCTAGCCCTGAAGGTAGCACCTCCCAGTGCCAGCCCGGCGGAGCCCAGTCCCGAACATGGGTCCTCTAAAGCAGGACGTCATCGCGAACGGGTCGACGGCGAGGATGCGGGCCGGGCATCGTCGAGAACAAATACTATACACCGCAAAAGTAACATTTTTTAAATGATTGGATTGTGATTTCTTATATGCAAATTCTAAATTTCTATAACTAAAATTATAAGAAACTAAAAACTAACATTTCTATAACATTTCTATAACAATTTGAAATTAATCTAATTCATCTAGCTAAAACTAACATTTCTATAACATTTCTAACATTTCTATATACTATTTGACATTAATCTAATCTAATTAATTAATTCATCTAAAACATTTGTATAAAAAACGGAAAAAACTAAAAACTAAAAACTAAAAACAGAATCGTGTGTGTGTGTGTGTGCGCGCGCGTGTGTGTGTGTGCACGCGCGTGCGCGCATGAGCGTGTGCACCTACGGCGCCGGCAGCGCGACGGCTTCGATTGGAGGGAGGAGAGGGGCCGGGGAGAGGGGCTCATAGCACGGGCGAGGTCGAGGTGACGGCGACGGCGACGGCGAGGCGAGGGGGCGGCGAGGCAGAGGGTACGGCGGCGGTCGGCGACGGGGACGGCGATGGGGGTGGCAACGAGGGGCGGCGGCGGCGGCGACGAGGGCAGCAACGAGGGGCGGCGGCGACGGGGCAGAGGAGAAGAAGTAGATGGAGAGATGAGAAACTGACGAAATTTTGAAGTGTTTTCTTCTATAGAACCCCCCTTTAGTACCGGTTGGAGCCACCAATCTGTACTAAAGGGCTGTTTTGGCCAGGCGAAGCGGTGGGAGCGCCCCCCTTTAGTACCGTGTGGTGGCTACAACCGGTACTAAAGACGCCCCCTTTAGTACCGGTTGGTGCGACAACCCGGTACTAAAGGTCTGCACTGGCACAGGTGCGGTGCGGGCAAGTTTAGTCCCACCTCGCTAGGCGAGGGGCGCCCGCACCTATTTAAAAGCCCCGGCGCGGCTGCTCTCTCAAACTCCTCTTTATAGAAGGCTTCTCGGCCTAACTCTGCCGCTCTACCCTGTGGGCCTACTGGGCCTTGCGGGCCTACATCCTGGCCCAACTACAGGTTGGGTTACTAGTCGTATGAAGGCCATTGTGGCCCAGTACGTGGCCTTCTTTTATTTACTTTTGTTCTCAAAAAAAATTAGTTTTTTTCTTTTCTACTTTATTTATTTTCATTTACTTATTTCCGTATATTTTTTCTTTAGGTACAAAAAATTACAAACTTTCTATTAGTGTCAGTAGTTTTCATATTTGAATAGTTTAAATTTGAATTATTTAACCAACTAATTTGTAGACGAAGTGCATCCAGTTTTTGCACATAAAATTTCTTCGCGTTTCAAATACCAAAACACATAAGTACCCTAACTATTACAAAGATTCCCTCCGGTTTGTTCGAAGCGGCACTTTCCAGATATATAAGTCCGGAAAGTCACTACAGAAGAAAGTGATGACGGTGAAGCCTATCACATCCCAGAGAGGGATCTTTGGGTGTGAAATTTTTTCTTCACGGGTGTCCCTTTGTACCATAACCATGGACGATCTTCATCATTTAACGGGATGCTCGGATCAATATTCACTGTGAATGGAGCAATTTCATCAAACTTTTCATAATCTTCTGACATGTTTGTCTTGTCATCCACTTCCAAGATGTTTCTTTTCCCCGAAAGAACTATGTGGCGCTTTGGCTCATCGTATGATGCATTTGCTTCCTTATCTTTTCTTTTTCTCGGCCTGGTAGACATGTCTTTCACATAGAAAACCTACGCGATATCATTGGCTAGGACGAATGGTTCGTCTGCATACGCAAGATTCTTGAGATCCACTGTTGCCATTCCGTCTGTGGGTCTTCCATTACCCCGCCTCGTGTCATATTGACCCATTTGCACCGAAACAAACAGGCCTTCAAACCACCTCCATAGTTAAGTTCCCATATGTCCTCTATGTAACCATAATATGTTTTCTTTCCCGTGTTGGTTGTTGCATCAAAGTGGGCACCACTGTTTTGGTTGGTGCTCTTCTTATCTTGGGCGATCATGTAAAATGTATTCCCATTTATCTCGTACCCTTTGAAAGTCATTATATTCGAAGATGGTAACTAGGACAGCAAGTACAGGTCATCTTCAATATCGCCATCATGCATGGCACGTGTCTGCAACCAACCGGCGAAAGTCCCCGTTTGTTCACGTGTAATCGAGTCGTCAGACTGCTCTGGGTGTTTGGAGTGTAGAAAATTCTTGTGTTCCTCCATATATGGAGCCACCAAGGCGGAATTCTGTAGAACTGTGTAGTGTGCTTCAGTGAGAGAATGCCCGTCCATACATATTATTTGATCCCCTCCTAGCGTGCCTTTTCCATCCAGTCTGCCCTTATGCCGCGATTCAGGAACACCAATCGGCTTAAGGTCAGGAATAAATTCAATAGAAAACTCAATGACCTCCTCATTTTCATGGCCCTTCGAGATGCTTCCTTCTGGCCTAGCACGGTTATGAACATATTTCTTCAAGACTCCCATGAACCTATCAAAGGGGAACATATTGTGTAGAAATACAGGACCCAAAACGTGAATCTCTTCGCAAAGGTGAACTACGATGTGCGTCACGATGTTGAAGAAGGATGGTGGGAACACCAACTCGAAACTGACAAGACATTGCACCCAATCATTCTGTAACCTTGGTATGATTTCTGGATCGATTACCTTCTGAAAGATTGCATTGAGGAATGCACATAGCTTCACAATGGCTAATCGAACGTTTTCCAGTAGAAGCCCCCTCAATGCAACCGGAAGCAGTTGCGTCATAATCACGTGGCAGACATGAGACTTTAGGTTCTGGAACTTTTTATCTGCCATATTTATTATTCCCTTTATATTCGATGAGAAGCCAGATGGTACCTTCATACTGAGCAGGCATTCAAAGAAGATTTCCTTCTCTTCTTTGGTAAGAGCATAGCAGGCATGACCCTGATGTATGTCGTCTTTTCCGTGCATACGTTGCTGGTCCTCCCATGCCTCCGGTGTATCTTTTGTCTTCCCATACACGCCCAAAGATTCTTAGTCACGTGCATCACGTCGATTGCGGAGTGGACCTCTAGGTCTTTCCAATAGGGCAGGTCCCAAAATATAGATTTCTTCTTCCACATGGGTGCGCGTCCGTAAGCGTCCTTCGGAACAGGTTGTCTGCCAGGACCCTTTCCAAAGATTACCTTCAAATCCTTGACCATATCATGTACATCAGCATCAGTACGGTGGCGAGGCTTCGTCCGGTGATCCGCCTCACCTTTGAAATGCCTGCCTTTCTTTCTTATGGGATGCCTGCTCGGAAGAAATCGACGATGTCCCAGGTACACATTCTTCCTACAACTATCCAAATATATACTGTCGGTATCATCTAAACAGTGCGTGCATCCGCGGTATCCCTTGTTTGTTTGTCCTGAAAGGTTACTGAGAGCAGGCCAATCATTGATGGTCATGAATAGCAACGCCTTTAGGTCAAATTCTTCCTGTTTGTGCTCATCCCATGCACGTACACCTTTTCCATTCCATAGCTGTAATAGTTCTTCAACTAATGGCCTTAGGTACACATTAATGTCGTTGTCGGGTTGCTTAGGGCCTTGGATGAGCACTGGCATCATAATGAACTTCCGCTTCATGCACAACCAAGGAGGAAGGTTATACAAACATAGAGTCATAGGCCACGTGCTATGGTTGCTGCTCTGCTCCCCAAAAGGATTAATGCCATCTGCGCTTAGACCAAACCATACGTTTCTTGGGTCACCTGCAAACTCATCCCTGTACTTTCTCTCGATTTTTCTCCACTGCGACCCGTCAGCGGGTACTCTCAACTTTCCTTCTTTCTTACGGTCTTCTCCATGCCATCGCATCGCCTTGGCATGCTCTTTGTTTTGGAACAAACGTTTCAACCATGGTATTATAGGAGCATACCACATCACCTTGGCAGGAATCTTCTTCCTGGGGCGCTCGCCCTCGACATCACCAGGGTCATCGCGGCTGATCTTATAGCGCAATGCACCGCATACCGGGCACGCATTCAAATCCTCGTACTCAACACGATAGAGGATGCAGTCATAAGGGCATGCATGTATCTTCTGCACCTCTAACCCTAGAGGGCAGACAGCCTTCTTTGCTTCGTATGTACTCTCAGGCAATTCGTTGTCCTTTGGAAGCATATTCTTTATCATTACCAGCAACTTTCCAAATCCCTTGTCAGATACACCATTCTCTGTCTTCCATTGCAACAATTCCAGTGTGGTGTCCATCTTTTTCTTGTCACCTTCGCAATTCGGGTACAACAATTTCTTGTGATCCTCTAACATGCGCTGCAACTTTTTCTTCTCCTTTTCACTTGCGCAGTTTCTCTTTGCATCGGCAATGGCCCGACCTAGATCATCAGCGGGCTCATATGATGCCTCTTCTTCAACTTCTTCCCGCATGGCCGGCTCAGCTTCTTCCCCCATTGTTGTATCATCGTATTCAGGGAACCCATGGCCAGGATAGCTATTGTCATCCTCTTCTTTTTCATTGTCTTCCCTCATAACCCCTCTTTCTCCGTGCTTGGTCGAAACATTATAGTGAGGCATGAAATCGGACTCAAACAGGTGGACGTGAATGGTTCTTGAGTTAGAGTAACTGTAATAATTCTTACAGCAAGCACATGGACAAGGCATAAAACCATCCTCCCGCTTGTTTGCCTGAGATGCAATCAGAAAAGTATGCACGCCTCAAAGAACTGGGGAGAGCATCGGTCATCGTACATCCATTGCCGACGCATCTTCATTACACACCATCGAATAGACCAAATTAATACAAGTTCATACATAAAGTTCATACAACACTTAAATGCAACATACAAAAAACTCTCTAGCTAAAGCATTTAAATGCAACAACAAATGCGATCAAGATTGCAACTAAGGTAACAATTGATCCAACAGCATAATGATACCAAGCCTCACTATCAATGGCATACTTTCTAATCTTTCTAATCTTCAACCGCATTTTCTCCATCTTGATCTTGTGATCATCGACGACATCGGCAACATGCAACTCCAATTCCATCTTCTCCCCCTCAATTATTTTCAATTTTTCTTTAAAATACTCGTTTTCTCTTTCAACTAAATTTAACCTCTCGACAATAGGGTCGGTTGGAATTTCCAGTTCACATACCTCCTAGATAAAAATATCGATGTCAATTTGATGGGCATAATTTGTCATAAACATGAAATGCAACAAATAGTTTTAAAAGAGAATATACCACATCCGAATCATAACACGGACGAGGGCCGACGGGGACGGATATCAAAACCATGGCACTACATATAACAAACAACGTACGGGTAAGATAATTATACAAGTAACTATATATCTAAATCACACATACATGATTTTTTTATATAAAAAAGATAAGAACAAGATGCTCACCATAAGGTGGTGCTGGCGAAGGGTCGGTGCGGACGATCGACGGTGGTTACGACGAAGACGGGAAGGCACTAAGTAAACCACACCTACATATGCAAACTAAGAGTTATTTTATGCTCAAATTGCATATAAATCAAATAAACTACCACATATAATTCCTCCCAAATTACTAAAACCCACAAATTAATCACTATATAAAGCATCGCAAGAGCTAATCTAGCAATGAGAGATGAAAGGACAAAGTTGCTAACCTTTGTGATCACTTGAATGGATGTGGGCCTTCAAATCTTGAAAAAATTTGGGCAAAATGTGTGATGAGCTCGAGGGGAAGAGAGGAAGAACAGAGAGGAGAGGGGAAAGGGGGAAGAACAGAGAGAGCTGGACAAAGGGTTTATATGTAGGATGACCTGTAGTACCGGTTTGTGGCACGAACCGATACTAAAGGTGCTGGACGGGCTCCAGTCTGACAACATCATGCCACCACTCTCTTTATTACCGGTTCGTGGCACGAACCGGTGCTAAAGGTTCGCCACGAACCGGCACTACTAAGAGTGGCCCGCCTAGCCATTGGAATCGGCACTAATGGTCACATTACTGCCGGCTCAATTTCAAACCGGGACTAATGAGCTGCACATTAGACCCTTTTTCTACTAGTGTAAACTCAACTAGTTCCTCTAAAAAAACTAGACTCAACTAGTAGACTGAATCCTAATTAGAGGATAATACGAGAGAGAATGATTATACCCTTGATGTGTATGTTGCTGGCTTTGAGGTGTTCTCGGGTCTGCTTGCCGACTGACCGTCGTGTCGAGATTCGTCCTCATTCCGCACCATGCCAACGTCTGATTCAACCTAGAGTCGGCCACTTCAGCCCTGAGCCTTCTTCGTGTTTCAACCCCATGCCACCACTGCCCCGCTCCAACCACTACTAGGAAAAGCCTTTACACAGGATCTTACCAGTAGCGAGTTTTATAAGGCGCTGCTGCAATTTATCAGTAGGGCGCTCCACCAGAACTCGCTGCTAAAAGAAAAGTAGCAGTAGCGCGCCACCTCTAAGCCAAGCTACTGCTATAATTCCCACGACCCCGCCACGGAGCTAGTTATAGCAGCAGCGCGTTAAATAGAAGGGCGCTACTGCTAGGTAGTTTAGCAGTAGCGCCTTTACGTACACCGCGCTACTGCTAAAACTAGCTATCTCACCACCCACACGCTCTCCTCTCTATTCGATCCACACTCACTCGATCTCCCCCTCAACCCCCCCCCCCTCCCCCCTCCCCATGCCGGTCCTCCCCCGTCGGCCGCCGTCGCCTACCCCTCCTCCCTCTGCGCCGCGGTCACCTCCTCCTGCTCACTGGACTCGGTACCGCCCTCCTCCTCCGTCCTCCCTCGACTTGCCGCCAGCCGGCCCCTCCTCGCTCCGCCCTTCCTACTCCGTCCTACTCTCTCCTCCCTCCTCCAGTCGCTCCTCCTTCTCCCTCCTCCCTCCTCCATCCACAACCCCTCCTCCCTACTACATTTTGATTTAGTAGGCTAGGTCATATGCAACATTTTGATTTAGTTCATATGATTTAGTTGATTTAGTAGGCTAGTTGATTCAGAACATTTTGATTTTGTTGATTTAGTAGGCAAGTTGATCTAGTAGGCTAGTTGATTTAGTTGATTTATAGGACATTTTGATTTATTTGATTTAGTAGGCAAGTTGATTTAATAGGCTAGTTGATTTAGTTTATATATAGAACATTTTGATTTAGTTGATTTAGTATGCTAGTTGATAGCTCTGAAGATTTGGTACCACCTAGCTGTGAAAATATAAGTGAAGAAGAACCAAAAAAATCACATGCTACTGTTTTTATTTTGTGTGAAGTGGATCGTTAATCCTTTGCTCGTATTGCTTTAGGAAAATGGCGCCACCACCACCACCACCATGTCAATTGTGCAACTCAAGGTGCGCCAGCAGCCTTGCAACTGGCAAGCTGTTCGGCATCTACTTCCAGCCGAGTTTTCGTCATGTGGTGATAAGAAATTATATGAAATGTAACAACTATTTTATTTTTAGTGTTGGCATTACTGCATTGTGTCATTTTTCTTTTTTACACAGATCGTCCCATGCAATGTGTGGTTGAAATTCAACAAGCTGACAGGAGACATTGTGACATTTGACGCTCCTGGGGAACCGTACACTATGGAGGTCGAGAAAGGACGCAATATTTCGCAAATTGGAGGAGATGGATGGGCCCGTTTCCTCGCCCGCATGCGTCTTACTGGTGGTGAGTTGATCAGCTTCTCCTTCAGAGCAGAAGGACCCAAGCTGGCTGTCATTTATATCAACCTGGTGGAAAATGATGAAGATGGCGAAGATGACGAAGATGATGAAGATAATGAGGACCCACTCGATGAAGATGATGAGGACCCACTTCATGAAGCCATCGTAGCTCAAAAAATGAGGCTGAGCGAGGAGGAGGTGTGCAACCTATGGGACATAATTCCGCCACGTGCTCACTTTGTTGGGGTGCCATTCGTGACCCGCCTGACAAGTACCATGGTCGATCGACATGATATGGTATGTTATACTTACAAATGCAAATTATCTGATTACATGCTTAGTGTAGGGTCCAATGATATGTTGTGTGGAATCTAGTCGATGATATGCTTTAGTGTAGAGTTCGATCACATGCTTATTAGTGTAGAATTTAAGGAACTATTAATAGTGTAGATAATCCATATATATTATTTGCAAGAGTATGTGTGAGGCTATTTATTAATTGATATGTTTTTCTTTTTCAGAAATTGGCAAAGAGTCTATCTGTGAGTTATGGTATCAAGCCTGATGAAGAAGGCTCAGCTGGACTACGCCTTACCGCAAGGGGCTCCGTCACAATCTGTAATTACCGCATGGACACGGATGATCGCACACACTTAAACTCGGTTGGGTGAAAGAGATTCCTCAATGGCAAGAATCTTCGTGTTGGACAGGCCATCCTAATTACTATCAGGAACACCAACCGCCCAGGCTTGAGGATGATGATCGTCTTCGATATCATCTAGAACTACATATGTGTGTGTGGCTATATCATCTAGAACTACATATGATGATCGTCGTCGATATCATCTAGAACTACATATGATGATCGTCGTCGATATCATCTAGAACTACATTTGATGATCATGGTCGATATCACCAAGTACTGCTTGAGGATGCATGTTGACTATATATGAAATTGTTATCTAGTTTTCCCTTTGTTCCAAATTACTCGTCGTGGTTTGGACCACGACGAGTAATTTGGAACGAAGGGAGTACTACCTAGTACCTATAATGTTTTATGAAATTGATATCTAGTAGTACCTAGTATCTGGACCGAAACGGGGTAGGAAGCCGGGGAAAATGATGAAAGATATAGCAAGTGAGGGGCTAGGAAACCGCTACAGCTAACTAATAGTAGCGCGTTCCAGAAAAGCGTTGCTGATATAGTCAATAGTAGTAGCGCGGGTACAAACTGCGCTACTACTAAGAGTTAGCTGTAGCGCCTTACTAGTAGCGCCGCTTCCCGCGCTGCTGCTAGCCTCAAAACCCGCGCTACTATTAGAATTTTCTCTAGCAGTGAACCCCTCCAACCCCTCCATCGCACGCCACTAGAGCTCGCTCCGATGGTCGCCAGCCACCATAACCCCTCCACGACATGCCTCACTGGACAAATTCCTCTAGGCCATTGCCTGATCGGGTCACAAACCGCCGAAAAATGGCCCGATCTGCTGGATTCAGTGGCTCTCCAACTTGGATTTTGGGCTATTGGTGTTGAAACAGTCCTCTGACCGTTGTCACGGCATGCATTATCTCTATCGTGGCAGCCGTTCTGTTAGCGCATCCAACGGGTCAGCTTATCCACTAACCCACTACTCCTCGTATAGCTCAAGTTGTTAGCCATTCTGTTAGCTGATCCCTCTCACTGTACTTGTATAAATTGTGGCAATGTCAATGAACAAAGTGTGCAGCGCAAACCCTCTCTCTCGTTCCTTACATGGTATCAGACGTTCAGTACTGATCGTCCCCGCTTCCGCTCATTCTCCCTGCTCATGGCTTCCCCGGCGTCCTTTGCTTCCGGCGACCTCAACCCGCTCGCCGTCCTTGAGCCACCGACCGCCGCAGCCCTCCGCCATGTCCCAATTCATGACCACATCCCCATCACCCTCGACCTACACACTCCCTCCTTCTCCACCTAGCGTACGTATTTCTCTCTGACGTTCCGCGAGTTCGGCATCCGCGACCACGTCGACGGATCGGTGGATGCCATGGCCATGCAGCATGATGTCCACTGGCTAGCTGTGGATGCCACCATCGTCAAGTGGCTCTATCGCACGGTGTCTCGCGAGATTCTCTCGCACATCATCCGCGACAACGGCACCGCGCTGGGCGCCTGGACCTCCATCTGCCAGCTCTTCCTCGACAATCGTCTCCAGCGCCAGGTACTGTTAACCACCGAGTTCTATAGCCTGACGCAGGATGGGATGGGGCTGTTCGACTACTGCTTGCGCCTCAAGGTCCTCGCCGACGAGCTGCGCGACGTGGGCGCGGCCGTCTCCGACGCCACCATGCTCACAAACCTCATTCGTGGGCTGGGTCCCGACTATGCCAACGCCGCCTCCAACCTCAACCTGCTGACGGAGCCAACGTTCGCGCGCGCCGTCAACTACCTACGCCTCGAGGAACGGCGCATGCCGCACGCCTCGCTGCAGCGCGCCCAGACGGCCCTGGCCGTCGGCACCACGCGCGCTCCGGCCGCGCCCAACCCCGTCCCCGCGCCCGCGGCCCCTCCGGCGGCCGCGTCTCCACCCGGCAACACCCGCAAGAAGAAACGCGGGCACGACGGGCGTCCCCGCTCCTCCGGCCAGACTTCGGCCGGGCCTCGTCCACCAGCTCCGCCGGCTGCACCGGCGCCGTGGTTCGGCGAGACGAAGAAATGAGAGAGAGAGAGAGGGGGGGGGGGGGGGGGGGGAACCACGGAGTTATCCCGTGCCATTTCAATTGCGGCGCAAATGAAAAGGAACTCTTCGCTGCCGGTGAGAGCGAAGACCATAATGCCGGTTGGTGACGGCAATGAAGAGGATTCTTCATTCCCTATGGTAATGAAGAGTAACCCTTCATTTGTGATGGCAACAACTGCATGATAAAATTGAAATTTCTTCAAACGGGGGGTACAGTTTCGTGATTTCATAAAAAAAATGTAATAATTTTTAAAACAAACCAGGGACAACCATGGTTACTTTGTGGCAGCGACTTGCAGTAAGATTCCTTTTGCTGAAGATACGAGTACAACGAAAATGCGCGTCCTCCAGGACGGCTTCTAGCAGTGTCTGTCGGTTTCAATAGGCCGATGGTTAAAGCAGACTACATAGGGTTTCTTTTTTTTTTTTTTTGCGGGGACTACAAGGTATTGTTGAGGTACTGAACAATGGATGCAATTCCTCGAGTCGGTGTTAGTTGGATGCCAAAAAAAAAGAGGTTAAAGCAGACTATATAGATGTCGTTGAGGTAATGCCTTATCAAAGGACATGTGCGCTCATCAGGTGCGCCTGCAACGTGTTTCGGAAAAACAAATTGCTTACCCCACTAAAAAAATCTTATCTTGTGAATCGTATAACATCTTTTTATTCTTATTCATAAATTTAAGATACATGCCATCTTACTTTCTATATTTTTTCTTATTAATATGACCAAAAGATGCCATAGGATACGAAACGACGCCTCATCGTGGCATGTTGCATCAACACTAACAGATTTTTGACCACAAAAGTTACTCCATCCATGTCCTATAATATAAGATGTTATTAGGAACAACATATAGAGAAAGTTCTAATCATAATCTTATCCACAAGATAAGAATAAGATAACATGTTATGTCCCCGCAAAAAAGAGATAAGAATAAGACAAAATGTTATGTTGACATCTAGTGTACGTATGACAGAAGAGTCATCCAATAACGAAATCTTGGTGAAGAAACACAGTGACGTGTACTTTCACGTTGTGACGTTCATTAATGAGGTGACCACGACGGGCACGGCCTTGAGTGGGACAGCCATCACGTTGGCGGTGGTGAACCTCTCGCTCACGTCCAGCTCCTCCGCCGACACGCCGTCCGGCAGCCGCCACTCGAACGCGTGCAGCAACGAGGCTAGGATGAACGGCAGGACGCGCTCCGCCATCGGCAGGCCGGGGCACAGCCTCCGGCCGGACCCGAACGGGATGAACTCGAACGCCTTGCCCCGGAAGTCCACCGCCTGGTCTGCATCGGCCATGCCCAGGAACCTCTCCGGCACGAACTCGTCGGGACTCTCCCACACCGCCGGGTCGCGCATTATCGCCCACGCGTTGAAGATGACTGTCGAGCCCTCCGGCACGGCGTAGCCGCCGATCTCCACGCCTTCCTCCACGGCCCGGTGGGGCAGCAGTATCGGCCCCACCGGGTGCAGCCGCATGGCCTCCTTCAACACGGCTTGGAGGTACGGCAAGCCCGCCGCGTCGGTCTCGTCGATGCTCTCCTTGCCGCCGACAGCGTCGTCTATCTCCGCGCGGACCTTGGCCATGACGCCTGGGTTCCGAAGCAGCTCGGCCATCGCCCACTCGACGGTGAGGGCCATGGTGTCGCTCCCGGCCGTGAACAGGTCGAACAAGATGGCTGTCAGGCCGTCGCGGGCGATCTTGCCCGTGGAGAAGAGCTCGAGGAGCGAGTCCAGGAAGTCACCGTGAGAAAGCTTCTCCTCCGTGGAGGTGTTGGCCATACGACAGTCGATTATGCCATCCAATATGAGGAAGATTTTCCCGATCCGCATCGCCGACCAGCGACGCCACCCTTGCAAGTCGAGCCGCCGAAGGAAAGGGACGAGGTCGGAGATGTTGGGCTTGGCGATCACCGCGACGAGTTCCTCGACGAGCTCCCGCACGCCCTGCCCTGACTCGGCGGCGCCCATGTCGACCACGTCGACGGAGCAGAGCGCGCTCGACACGAGGTTGAGCACGCCGGCGTACATGGCCTGGCCGACGTCCACCTCCCTCCCGGCGCGGCCGCGGAAGTAGCTCACCATGTCGCGCACCTTGCGCTCCCTGACGCCGCGCGCCGCGGCGAGGGCGCGCGGGGAGAAGGCGTGGGCGGCCGCGATGCCGCGCAGACTCTTCCAGAGCGGGTCGGAGCTGGGCAGCCACAACATAGACCGGTCGGCGAAGCCGAGGCCGCGCGCAGCGTCCGGGACGGCGCGGGCGGCCAGGCGCCGGTCGTGCCGAGTGAACGCCTCCCGGGCCGCGTCGCGCGAGGACACCACCACGGCGGTGGTGAGGCCGAGCCTGAGCGTCATGACGGGGCCGTGGGCGCGCGCGAGGCGCGCGAGCGTGTGGTGGAGGTTGCCGCGGCGGAGGCAGAGCAGGTTGCCGACGAGCGGGAGCGGCGTGGGGCCCGGCGGAATCCGCCCGGCCCCCGTGCCGGCACGGCGTGTGGGGCTGGCCAGGAAGTAGAGGAGCGAGGCGACCGCGAGCGTCGCCCATATCGGCCAGAGCTCGATCTCCATTAGCTCGTTCTTGTGGTTGTGGGGGCGGGTTGCTCAGGCGGGAGCCCGTCGCCCGTTGGTCTATGTAGTAGATGTAGATTGCACACTAGCTACTCGTGGCTGGTTAAGAAATGCTACGACGAACTTTTTTCAGAGGGAGCTTCACAGAAAAATACCAATGGAGGCCGAGCACCTCGTGGACTTAATTTATCTCCGCAGTCACATGCACTATATGGGTCTGAGCTGACCCGGTATTGTAGCGTCCTGTTCCCCCTATCGCTGCACTGCCACATGCATTCAGGCAGGAAGGATGCTTCATTGGAATCTAGCACTTGGAACAGCCCTCGACAACCGTTCCACTATATGCTAAGGCCTCTTTTGGTTCATAGGATAGGATTATCGTAAGAATAAGAATTTTGTAGGAAATGAGATGACATGTATCTCAAATCCTATGAGTAGGAATAGGAAACAAGATGTCATTTGGTTGACACCAAAGGAATTTTTCCATTGAGTCTAGGCTCATTTTTATTTTCCTATAAAATGTGGAGGATAGGAACCAATCCTATGTAGGAATAAGAATCCATTCCTATGAACCAAAGGGCTCTAAGGAAAAAATCCTATAAGAAATCCTATCCTCTAGAATTTCTATGAAATTCCTCCAAACCAAGGGAGGCCTAAGCCTGTTCCGGGGAAATACACTTGTGTTCGTGGGTGTATATGTACCCTATATGAGGATTTATTTTTAATTTTTTTATTAAAAGTCAAAATAGTTAAAACTTTTTTGACAAAAAACTTGACTAAGCTTTGCACTAGTATATAAATTTTCACGAAAAAAGCAAAAATTGACTTCACAGCAAAAAAAGACAAATTTTATTTGATATTACATGTCACTATTCACACTATTTTAGCCCAAAATTTGTCTTTTTGAAAATAAGTCAAAGAGATATTTTTTTTCTAGATTTTTTCTCACGAGTACAATAAAAGGTCAAGTTTATTTCAAAAATATTTTCAGGAATTATTGATTTTTTGTTGAATTACTAAAAATTTCTTCATGTAGGGTGCATATGTCCCCATAGACCACAAATCCAAAAATGCTAGATACACGGACTATATCGACGGGCTTTTAGGGACCAGCTGACATGTCCTTCTTTAATTGGACTAACTAACCTTCTTCTCCTAATTAATCGGCCTCCCCTGATTTTAACTGGTGAGGGTGGGCGCCAAGCCCTGTAAAACCCTGTAATAGCCCGTTGATGTAGCAAAGCCGCCACAAATCCTCTCCCTTCGGCAGCCCTCCAGCTCCCGGCTTCTCCAGCTCCGCCAGTGGAGCTGAGGCGAACGCGCTAAATCCTGGAGTTGAAAACAAGAAGCCAGCGATTTGTGTAGGTGGGCACCACTAGGGATCAGACTACTGATCCCTAGCAATCTTCAGACTACTTCATCACCGTTAGATTGGAACCTACCTAAGCTAGGGTTCGATTAGATGGTTGGACGTCATCAGGAAAGCAATTTCCTTGCATGATTAGAGGAAACTAATAACTGTGCACAGCCTTGTGTAATTGAAGGAAACTAATAACTGTGCATATCACGCGATTTGAGGGAAGTAATCCATGATTTTAGGGAGCAAAACAAATCTTAGGAAACTGATTTTAACGGAAAATAACCATGCAATTTGTTTCCTTATAAAGCAAACTTTGTATCCAATGTTACCAAAATTTGCTTCCAACGCAAATAAAAAGTTGTTTTTACACCAAAAAAATTGTTTCTATTCATTTCTGCGGCACCAAAAATATGCTTCTATTGCTAATTGTTTTTTGCTTTCACATCGACTGAAAATTAACATGCTTCATCGCTTCGTATAACATGTTTCCAACCACGTAAACATTTGCTTCTTTCGTCACGGTGCTTCATCATAAATATTTTGTTTCCAACGACCTCAATATTTGCTTCATTCTGATTGCCAGAATTTTGCTTCCACATCGACCTGCATTAACATGCTTCACATCATACGTTACACATTCACTATAATATTTGCTTCACTCTGCTATCTGTGTGCTTTCTTAGGTGTTTTATATATTGAACAAGCCGGAAGCCGCTGCAGACCGAGATGCATCGTGAACTGACACATTGAAGTGGTTGACGAGATCGGACCAGGTGATCAAATTCGAAACATTCGTCAGTTGAAACATGAAAGTAAGTTGTATGAAGTAGATCAACAAAATGTACTTGAAGCAAGCAGCTATGGAAGCATGGAACAAGTTGTATAATGCAGGAAAAGAACATGTAACTCACGTTACTCGCCGAGAAATTGTTTCATGCCAGCGGATGATTGCTTCGATCTAGTGAAAAAACATGTACAATATACCAGTGTATTTTTTTGCTACACACAATACGACAACCAAAAATTGTATAAGTGTAACATGGAATTGCTCCCAACAGAAAAAAAATATTTGTTTCCATCAATAAGACATTGCTTCTAGAGATATTAGAATCTGCTTCCGAATAAAATATAATTTGCATCCAAGGAATAAAAAAATTCTTTAACTTGAGCCAGATGCTAGCACATTGTCTCTTTTGTGGACAAATATGGTCACCGGCTTCTAATCTTATCCAAACCACTATCTCTTCTATGGGCATGGCATGCACGGCCACGGGCTCCTTTGTGTCTTCCACAGACCACAACCATAAATGTCGCACATACAGTTTGAGGCTATGACCACCACGTCATCAAGGGTGGAGTCAAGCAGAACTCACACATGGTTCGATGACCTACATTTCAAAAAGTTTACAGAATATGGTTGAACTATGGAAGCAAAGCTCTCTTTAATAAAAATATGGAAGCAAAATATCATGTGGTGCAAAACAGTTGTATATTAGAAGCACACATAAGAAAATAAGAGAGGTTTGATCTACCAAAACATAAATGATAGGACGTATAGGACAAATTTGAAAAGAATGTTTGTAGTGCAGTAGTACCTCTATATAAGAGATGGTTTGCAGAGAGCATACTGGTAAACAAGCCTTTTAACTGTAATTCTAACAAACAACCCTCGACGCATATATTTGGTGTGATCGTGCTTCCAGTTTTCTAGAGGATGAAACTGGCAAATAACAAAAATGGTGCATCATTAGCGTTGGGTGGATGCATGTAAATTTTGGAAAATGAAACCAATTTTTTTTCCGCCAACTGCAGATGCATATATTTGGAAGCTCCCATCTAATAGTAATTTCTTGGAACATTTTGCAGCAAAGTGTACTCACAAACAAGCCTATTAACAGTAATCTAACAAACAACAGTTGATGCATATATTCGCTACGGTCATGCTTCCATTTTTCTTGAGGTATGAAGCTGGAAAAATAATTCAAATGGTGCATTATTATTGTTGGGTGGAAGCATGAAGTCTTGATAAATGAAAGAAAAAAACTGCCGCCAACTACGTATGCATATATTTCAAAGCTCTTTTATACAGGAAGCAATGAAACAATGTTTTCTCTGCATTTCTCACCATTATTCGATGCACCGAATATTGAAATTATGGAATAGCCACGGTTGCCTGCATACATATATAGCTATGGGTTATCTATCTACACAAAGCTCGACCTACAAAAAGTTTGATGATAAATGGCCCACACATCACCAGAGCAATACTAGGCAGCAAATGAATATACAAACCAATGAGTAGTCGATTGTTGGATAGTCAAATCTGCGGCAGTAGATGCACTGAAATACCTTTGATTTCAATACGGGGCGCTTGTAATTGGGGTGGTGGGGGCAGATTTTGCAATCCACTATAGGTTCTCTGGCCGGCCGGTGCTACTCCTGTAGCCGGTTCAGCCGCCAGCACACGTGGTTTGACATGAAAAAAGCACCAATCAAGATGAGGATGGGGGGCTTGATCTATGTTTGGAGAGGCAGGGGTGGAGCTGGCTGGTTGGGTGGCCGTGCTGCTCCACGGCGAGGAGAGCAGGACGAAGTTGCGTGCGAGGCAGGGGAGAAGGGATCTGGGCGAGGTGGAGGAGATCAGTCTGGTGCTGCTGCGATTGGAATCGGGAGAGATTAGGGGAGAGGATTACGCAAGGGGGCTGCAAGTAGTTACTTCCCTGCCGATTTTTTTTATCACGTAAGAAGCACAATTTCTGAGCCGTCAGATTTCAATTGGATCAACGGCGTTGGACTGGTCTGGCGCTGGACGTCTGCCAGACTATAGATAGGAAGAGGTCGAAAATTGCCAGGCGCGGAAGAGCTCGCGCGCTCTCGGAATCGTCATGCATTCTTTTTTTTGCATGGTAATATATGTCTCATTCATATCATAAAGATTAAAGTGCAAGTCACGTAAGGACCGACATGGCAAAACTAAAAAGATAGCAGAACTCTCTGAGCTTGATACCAACGCCCATCACCTGCCTCCGGCACCACGACATCAGCCACCGAAGAAAAGAATGATGGATCACCTCCTCACCTGAGCTCGACGCGGCTCCATCGTTGATATGCAGCTTTGCGGACCTCCAAGGTGGCTCACCAAAAGTGAAGCCCTTACCGTTGAACGAATCAGACCGGGGCAACACCCCGGACACACCATCAAACTCCAAATTTGGCACCCCACCGCGACTAAGACGTCGCAGAAGGAAACCATATCTGCAATCCACGAACCACGAACCCAGCACATGTTCCGTCTTCCAGATGTCGTCGATGCAGACCACCATCTGCATCCGCTCCTGGACTACCTCCCAAGCTCCGCGCCAACGCTGGAGCAAACGTCGTCGCAATGGCGGAGCCCGAGGACACAGGTCCACCACGAGGATGCCGCCGCCATGCTATCCTTGCTTGAACAGACTGGTTTTCAAATCCATCCCCAACCATAGGACCGATGGCCTTATCAAGAAAGGATCCGAAGAATCTTTATTCCGCGCTGTCATCGTCGCCGCCGAAACAAAGACGATGAACAGCCTAAAAATCTAAACCACAAAGGAGTAAAAACGATTCACACGCGTGGATCCGGCGACCCCCCTCACCACCGACGACCGAGGTCACCGGCGGAAGGGAGCCACCGGAGAACAGCGCTGGAAGATTGGGTCTCCTGGCGGCGGCTAGGGTTCCAGCCGCCAGGGACAGGAGGAAAACGATCAGCTTGTCGACACGCAAGGGGCAAGTCCAATATAAAACTGCAGTGGGCTGCGCCAAATCGTCATGCGTTCGATTCCCTGGAGATGCGACATGCCTGCCGTATTGTACGTGGCGGGTGAGGAGAGTTAATGCGCGTACGTAAGGGCACGTACAATGGTTCTATCTTAGCAATGCCACGTAGGATAAATGATGAGGTGGAGGAGAGAGAGATCATAAGAGAAGGCAAGAGATGATCTCTTAGCACAATATGTCTCACCACGTTTTTAGGAATAACTAGTTATTGAAGATAAGGCTTAGAGATGACCCATTGTAGACATGTTTTTTTTGTCATCTCTAAATTACATGTAAGATTTAAGATAAGACTATTTTATCGACCATTGTACATGCCCTAACAGGCAAGAAACGTTGGTGGTGCGTACGTTAGACGAGGATTTGACGGTGTTTTTGTAACGTGTCATTTGTCTAGGTATCAGACTACTGCAAACTTGCACCTATCAGACTAGTCCGTAGCCATTGGATAGGAGAGCGTTGGATTAGGATGCCCTGTTAGGCTGGTTGTAATGAGGAGTATCATATACTAGTATAGGCTGGTTGTAATGAGGAGTATCATATACTAGTATCATGCATATGATACTAGTGTATGATACTACCTCCCTAATGGATAGTATCATATTTTAGTATCATGTAGTACTCTATTTATTAACATGCATGACACAAAGTAGTATAGCATTTATTATAATACGGTATCATGATATGATTCTCCACCCTCTCTTTCTTCATTTAATGCTATGACACCTCATCAAAATTGTCTAGTTGACATGCATATACTAACTATGATACTACCATTACGACCAGCCTTACGTGGGAATTTCCACCTAATTAGGAGACAAGTCCTTGATTTGATCACTTTCCTTATTAATTGCTTCCAAAAAATCTGCCCTAATTAACTGCTCCCAAAAACTCCGTCCTAATTAACTACTCCAAGATCCGTTTTATGTTCCCAAATATAGATTCTAGTTCGTTTGTTATTTCTTAGAACTGGACGTTTGAAGCAAAACATTGGAATGTAGGCTATTCAAAATTTGAGTGCTTGATGCACAGTACACGAATGTTGGAAGCAGAACTGCTTAATGTACAACGAGAAGTGTATCCAGCCATGTATGAAGCGTGATGCACCATTGTAGGAAGCATAGTTAGTGTGTAAGAAAAACTTTGTGCCTTATCTTCTCATACTCGTTGTTTCCATCGTGTGCTCCGATTTCATAGGTGCTTCGTATGCATGATATTATTCGGGCCTCGAAGCACTTGTGGTGGTGAGCTAGGTAGGAAGCACATCCTGTGATAGGTGGAAACATGGTTTACTAAAACTGGAAGCATATATTAGTTGAACTATGTACATAAAGCACTTGTGTGCTAGTAAAGACTAGGAATTCAGCCATTCATTCTGTTCCGTGCTTCCACGTCAATCGGAGATTCTTCCGTTTCGGCAAAATCTTATGTATAGTGCACCGGCCTATTTGTTTTTGTCTGTGGCACGATGAAGATGTATTTTAGGGCATCTCCAGCCGTTGGCCCCCCAAGAGGGGCAAAAAATCGCCCCTGGGGGCGCACCGGCGCTAAACCGCGCACTGGAGGTGTGATGCCCCCAGTCACGGCGCCCACGGTTAGTCAAAAAAGTCAAATACGGCGCAAAAACGACTCAAATTTAACGCAAACATCGGCGAGTTCGTTCAAACTTAAACATATTTTACAAAAAAAGAAAAAAACTACCGCGGGCTACCCCCGCCGTCTCCCTCGCCGCCCGCCCACGCGGTTCTACATGCCGAGGAGGCTGTAGAACCGTGTGTAGTCACCGCCGTCGTCGTCATCGTCGCCGGCCCCGCCTACGCCTCCGCCGTCCCTGCTGCATCCCTCCCCCGGTTGACGCGGCGGGTTGGACGGTGCGGGGGCGTCGTCGTCGTCGTCGTCGTCGCTGTCGAGGACCACGACGCCGTGCTCGTCCTCGCCCCCACGCTTGCGGGCGGCGATCTCCTCCAGGGCCCGGCGCTGCCGAACCATCTCGTCGCGGAGGTAGTTGTCCCGGGCCCACCGCATGGCGTCCTCGTCGAAGATGCCACGCCGAGCTATCTCCTCGTACTCCGCGGGGAAGCCGGGCTCCGGCTTGAGCTCGACGAGGACGAAGTGGCCCGTGGGTGGAGAGGCGTTGGTGCCGATGCGGACGCCGGAGCTGCGGGTGCGCGCGCTGACCGGCGTGCCCTGGGGCTCCGGCTTGACGAGGCGGAGGCAGGGCGAGCCGCCGGACGAGGAGAAGGACCCCCCGGTCTCCATGCGCCTCGGGGTCCAGGAGCTTCCCCGGCGGCATGAAAGGAAGGGGGAGCGAGGTACTCGAGGCGCGGCGTGTTGCCGCCCTCGATGTACTCGAGGACGGCCTCCAACGTGCGCCCGGGCACGCCCCACCACCGACGCCGGTCGGCGGCGTTGAGCCTGCCGGAGGGCACGACGCCGTCGGTGGCATCGAGCTGCTGGGCGTGACGGCGGCGGAAGTAAGGGTCCCAGAGCGGACTGTCAGGGACGTACCGTGGCCCCTCCCTCGTCGCACGCGGCAGGTTCAAGCGGATGCGTGTGATCTCCGCACGCCGCCCGCGCTGATCCTCCACGCCCCGGGCACCCGCATGTCCGGCGGGACCGGGTACTCGGCCTCGTAAAGGAGGCGAGCCTCGTCTTCATGAAGATGGCGGCGGCCGAAGCCGTTCGCCGCCGCACCGTCGCCTGGGAAGCGCTCGGCCATGGGTGTGAACTGGAGACGGCGAAAGAGAGGAGGGGAGAGGGAGGAACAACGACGGCGGGAGAGTGTGAGTCGCCGAGTGCGCCGGGGCACGGCATATATAAGCCGAGGCGCGCGTGCCACCATGTGTACGCGTGGCGGGCGAGGGAGGGCGAGGGACGCGCGTCGGCCGGTCTTCACTGCGCCGCCCGTGAGGCATCAATGGTGCAGGCTGACCGGCGCGGCAGCGCGCGGCAGCTTTGGCATTGATTCGCCGCGGGAAACGAGGCGATGAGGACGACGAAGGGCCGAGAAGAGAGCCGTTTCGCTGACGCGGCGAGCCCGCAACTTTTTCGCGCCAAAACAGTTCGCCCGGCGCCCCAGCGCGCCGGGTTCGGGCTGGGTCCGTCGGCGCTGTTTTCGGCCCAAGCCGGCGAAAATCGGGCTCCTGAGGTCGTGACTGGGCCGTTTTTTCGGCGCCGGCACGAAAAAATCGTCTGAGAAGGCCTTCCTGGGAGCGCGGCTGGAGATGCCCTTAGAGGACAGTAAATTGTTTCCAAGCCGAGGGTACATACAAGGGGGAGGGAGACGTACGTGGAATGGACCCCGAGGTCCGACAAGGAGGAGAGGGGAGGGGTCCGGCCGAGGCATGACGTGGCATTATAGGCCAGCAGCAAGCAACACCTCACCTGCGGGAAACCAACCAGATGAGCCAAAGAGATAGATTTAGCAGTGGAATTGGCAACGAGAGAGGCTGTACCGTCCTGTCCGGGGGAGAGAGAGAAGACCAGAGACTCACCAGAACCACAAAGCCACCACGGTTGCAGCGCAACCGCCATCATCTCACAGAGGGGTGAGCCTAGGTAGTCGACAGGGAGAAGGTAGTTCGCTGAGCCGTAAGCAGCCAGGCTTGGAGGTCTCTTTTACCCTGCACAGGTTTCACATTGGATCGTCATTTTTTTCCTCCCAAGGTAAACACATTTGACAACTAACATAAAAAAGAATATTTGCCTTGCAACAGTATATGATTTTTATCCAGTAGCAGCAGAGGCCCCAATTTAAACGAGAAGATGGTGGCCAGAAGACCGCCATCACAAACAACAAGACCACTAAATCACTGGCCGGATGGATGACCATCTCAGGTTTACAGACAGAGAGAGAGGGGATACCAGGGAGTCACCAAAACCAAGAAACCACCAAGGTTGCAGCCAAACCGCTTTCATCCCGCGGCGACGAAAGCTGAGGTTGTCGCACGAGGTGGAGGTAGTCCGATGAGCCTTAAGTATCCAGACCTGCAGGTTACAACACATGAACCGCCATGCCCTTTTGACCTGCACATATACATGATTCATAGGTAACACTAGACATGTAGGAGTAGAAATATTATCCTTACACTAAAAGCACATGACATGAATAAGATGTATTCTGAGAAAATGACAACACTTGTTCTATCAAAATGCTATGAGAGAATAGCCTATAGTTCTAAATCTCCATAGTCAGCCATGGCTCCATGGCCATCACAATATATAACAAGAAAAGTTGATAACTTTTTTATTGTTTCAAGACTTAGTCATTAATAAAAAGAGGCAAACTGATTTACATATCATTGAGGTAGGTACTGTGAAAAAACAATCCTACAAGGAATCAATCTTGTCACTGTGGTAGTAGATAAAATCAAGACCAAATTATCATTTGAGGGCTAAACCCAGCTAATAAAGGGGTGATGGTGATTAGAATTACAGAAGCAAACACTAGAAATGTTAAATTGCATCTGCAGCACAGCCCAAAACAAACAAAAGCTATAAGTCAAACAGCATGGTGCTATCATGCAGCAAACAAAGAAACAGTCGACCTCCACTATAAGTGGAACAATTCACTGTTTGAGCACAAACAAGAGGCTACCTTCAGTCCTACTACTGTGTTGTCTAGCTCGAACATGGTACTACAGATCGCAACTGTCAAGCATAGGAAACCTCTCTGTTCAATCCGAAACTTTGCAACTATAAAGGTTAAGACAGGAGCAGCAACCTCTATTTGATTGTTCAAGTTAATAGGCTAGTTTTGAGCATCGATAGGTTCTTTTTCAGATTGAAGAGAGGAAGGAGAGGAGCTCACAGTGGATATTTCATAGCCTGCCGAAGATGCAGCGGACCCATCCAACGGAAGACGCCAAGGCCAAGCCTAGCACCTTGCAGCTTGCCTGTCAAAGATGGAAAGTAATTTCAGATCTCTCGTAATTGAATTGCTTGCAGCGTGACCAGAGTTAAAAGTGAGTGCTGGTAGTGAACATGTTATGCCTAGCAAGAGGAACAGATTATGAAAGTTATTTAGGAGTTTACAATCATATATGTATGCCCCTAGCATGCATCTCTCTCTGTCAAATAGTTAATTCATCAGAGACTTGGCGTCTCTGACTTGACTGAACTGTTGTACTAACAACCATGAGAGATTTTTCCTACTACCTAAGATTGAACCTGGAGCATATAGGTGACAAATCTCACAGACAGACAAGACAAGAATAATTGCACATCGCCGTGCTCGGCCTCACGGATCGCACCAGCAAGACAAACGGCGTGGGGACATCGAGGTGGGGACATCACGGCGAGGGAATATTTTGGGACGAATTTTCGGCAGGAGAAAAATTGAAACTTAAGACTGGGTTGGAGGAACCCGTCTCTATGTCTGCTACGTTGATAGGTCCTACTGGTTGTTATGGATTGTGAAGATCGGCCAGGCATCAATCTAGAGACTGTGTCACCACCATTTGGAATAACGGCCATCGACTCCTCCTAGTAGATGGGCAACGGCGTCTCCGCTGGAATCGACAACGTTGGGGCTAGTGACCGTCTGGTGCTCCAGGTGGTGTGCCCCACATCTTGTTTTGGTCTCGCATCACAGACATACATGTTGGGCGCCACGACGCCATTCATGTCCTACATAAAGGTTCCAGCTAATGCATGACATGTGGTCCTACATGTTTGTTTGACCTCACGTCATACTGCATCATTCCCACATGCCACTGTTAGGGCCCGATATATGAACGGTGGCGGTCGTGGGAGACAAGGTCACCGATGGCAAAGGGAGACGTCTAAATCTGTGGTAACTTTGAGGCCCTTATGTCACTGTCAGGGCCCGATTGATGTGCATAAATTTATGTACTCCCTCCTTTCCGGTTTATAGGGCTTATCTCAAAATTTTAGTTTTTTCATTTTATAAGGGTCAATTTGGTTGTTTCCCATCACATGTTCAGATTTCAAGGTGCATTAAATCATTGCATGCAAGTATTGAGAGAAAATTGACCAATGCATGTACTTTATACATGCATGCATTGCAATTAATGCATTGATAAACATAATTTTTTGAGAAAAACAAGAGCATTAATTAGGTGTTGTTGCAAACTACAAAAAGTATTCACTTAGAACCATGGTAGCATGAGCTGGGTTGCTTTTGGGACCGAACCGAGGGAAAGGAAATATTCCGCAGGCGAAACTTGGCTCGGGCGGGGGCACAGAAAAATGGGGATAAAATTTGACAAGTGGGAATATTTTGGGACGAATTTTCGGCAGGAGAAAATTTGAAAGTTAAGACTGGGTTGGAGCAACCCGTCGCTATGTCTGCTACGTTGATAGGTCCTACTAGTTGTTATGGATTGTGAAGATCGGCCAGGCATCAATCTAGAGACTGTGTCACCACCATTTGGAATAACGGCCATCGACTCCTCCTAGTAGATGGGCAACGGCGTCTCCGCTGGAATCGACAACATGGGGCTAGTGACCGTTTGGTGCTCCAGGTGGTGTGCCCCACATCTTGTTTTGGTCTCGCATCACAGACATACATGTTGGGCGCCACGACGCCATTCATGTCCTACATAAAGGTTCCAGCTAATGCATGACATGTGGTCCTACATGTTTGTTTGACCTCACGTCATACTGCATCATTCCCACATGCCACTGTTAGGGCCCGATATATGAACGGTGGCGGTCGTGGGAGACAAGGTCACCGATGGCAAAGGGAGACGTCTAAATCCGTGGTAACTTTGAGGCCCTTATGTCACTGTCAGGGCCCGATTGATGTGCATAAATTTATGTACTCCCTCCTTTCCGGTTTATAGGGCTTATCTCAAAATTTTTATTTTTCCATTTTATAAGGCTCAATTTGGTTGTTTTCCATCACATGTTCAGATTTCAAGGTGCATTAAATCATTGCATGCAAGTATTGAGAGAAAATTGACCAATGCATGTACTTTATGCATGCATGCATTGCAATTAATGCATTGATAAACATAATTTTTTGAGAAAAACAAGAGCATTAATTAGGTGTTGTTGCAAACTACAAAAAGTATTCACTTAGAACCATGGTAGCATGAGCTGGGTTGCTTTTGGGACCGAACCGAGGGGAAGGAAATATTCCATAGGGGAAACTTGGCTCGGGCGGGGGCACATAAAACTGGGGATACAAATTTGACAAGAGGGAATATTTTGGGACGAATTTTCGGCAGGAAAAAATTGAAACTTAAGACTGGGTTGCAGGAACCCGTCTCTATGTCTGCTACGTTGATAGGTCCTACTGGTTGTTATGGATTGTGAAGATCGGCCAGACATCAATCTAGAGACTGTGTCACCACCATTTGGAATAACGGCCATCGACTCCTCCTAGTAGATGGGCAACGACGTCTCCGCTGGAATCGACAACATGGGGCTAGTGACCGTTTGGTGCTCCAGGTGGTGTGCCCCACATCTTGTTTTTGTCTCGCATCACAGACATACATGTTGGGCGCCACGACGCCATTCATGTCCTACATAAAGGTTCCAGCTAATGCATGACATGTGGTCCTACATGTTTGTTTGACCTGACATCATACTGCATCATTCCCACATGCCACTGTTAGGGCCTGATATATGAACGGTGGCGGTCGTGGGAGACAAGGTCACCGATGGCAAAGGGAGACGTCTAAATCCGTGGTAACTTTGAGGCCCTTATGTCACTGCCAGGGCCCGATTGATGTGCATAAATTTATGTACTCCCTCCTTTCCGGTTTATAGGGCTTATCTCAAAATTTTAGTTTTTCCATTTTATAAGGCTCAATTTGGTTGTTTCCCATCACATGTTCAGATTTCAAGGTGCATTAAATCATTGCATGCAAGTATTGAGAGAAAATTGACCAATGCATGTACTTTATGCATGCATGCATTGCAATTAATGCATTGATAAACATAATTTTTTAAGAAAAACAAGAGCATTAATTAGGTGTTGTTGCAAACTACAAAAAGTATTCACTTAGAACCATGGTAGCATGAGCTGGGTTGCTTTTGGGACCGAACCGAGGGGAAGGAAATATTCCGCAGGCGAAACTTGGCTCGGGCGGGGGCACAGAAAAATGGGGATACAAATTTGACAGGAGGGAATATTTTGGGACGAATTTTCGGCAGGAGAAAAATTGAAACTTAAGACCGGGTTGGAGGAACCCGTCTCTATGTCTGCTACGTTGACAGGTCCTACTGGTTGTTATGGATTGTGAAGATCGGCCAGGCATCAATCTAGAGACTGTGTCACCACCATTTGGAATAACGGCCATCGACTCCTCCTAGTAGATGGGCAGCGGCGTCTCCGCTGGAATCGACAACATGGGGCTAGTGACCGTTTGGTGCTCCAGGTGGTGCGCCCCACATCTTGTCTTGGTCTCGCATCACAGACATACATGTTGGGCGCCACGACGCCATTCAGGTCCTACATAAATGTTCCAGCTAATGCATGACATGTGGTCCTACATGTTTGTTTGACCTCACGTCATACTGCATCATTCCCACATGCCACTGTTAGGGCCCGATATATGAACGGTGGCGGTCGTGGGAGACAAGGTCACCGATGGCAAAGGGAGACGTCTAAATCTGTGGTAACTTTGAGGCCCTTATGTCACTGTCAGGGCCCGATTGGTGTGCATAAATTTATGTAGTGGGTAACTTTGAGGGCTAGGATTAAAGGTGTTTGCATGCATACGCCTAAATCTATATTGATATATGTGGCATAATATCTAAAATCAAGAACTTGTTTGAGATAGTTGAGCAATACTTTTATTATATAGCCTTGGTAAAAGTATGGAAATTTTAGAATCTTGTAAGGTTAACCTCGCAAGACAAGACACGGGAGATGATTTTGGTTGGGGTGGTCACATCTTTATTATGTTTAATAAGATTACCATAGTTGTAACTAAATTAAGTAAAATCTGGTTAACACAATAAAAAAATGGTAAGAGCCTAGTGCAACTCAAAAGGTTTTGTTAGTTCCAATTATTCTCTTTACTTATTTCATTTCATCTTATTGATCTTCTGGTTATAAAACACTGTGTGTGACATGCATGTTCTAGGAGATTACAAGCATGTATAAACAAGGAAAAGAAACACCCCGCTTCACGATGGTGGCAAAACTAACATTGTCCGGTAACCCTACGTGTGTCACAATGGGGTGTACTTACAGAACAAGCAATCTTTTCGACCTGGACGTCTACGCCTACGGGGCGATGGCGCCGATCCCCGCATGCCAACCAAGGGCATGCAATCATCAAGTGCACTATGGTTGACTGCATCTTTGAAAACACCTATCAATTAGCATACATATCCATCAATGGCGGGGTCATTTTTCAAGGTAACAACCATGTTTATCACCCTCGACGTCTCCCTCATCGGTAACACCTACAAAACAACTTATGGCCACCGATGGCACAAAAAAAGGAATGTTGTCTACACCCTTCATCCTCGCGATTTGGTACACTGAGACCGCTAGTGGTGGAAATTCTTTTTGTTCTCTCGGATTAGGAAACATGCAAGGCTTTAGTTAAACTAATTTTCAAATGTACGCGTGTAAAAAGGTTTCGTCTGTTATGAAACCATCCTAGCTAGTTGAAGCACGCGTTGCAACGGGACAAACTGATTGCACATACATTAACAGAGTGCAAGATTGAACCGTTGTGATTAACAGAGTGCAAGATTGACCCAGAATGACAAGCACAAACACATGAAAGAAAACACGTACATATATGTGTTTGTATCAACAAAAAACTATCCTCCTATCCTCATCCTCCTACTGGATCGATCTTAGCTATTCGGGGGAGGATGACGCGTGGAGAGGTGGCCGGCGGCGTGGGTGGAGGTGGACGTACGTGCACACCATTGACGATCTTAGGCTGCTCATAGTGGGAGTAACATAGCAAGTAACATAACACATTCCAACAGTGCCGGAGCTAGCATTTGACACCAGGGTGGTCCGCCCCAATTTTTTTTTTTGATAACTAATATGACATGTGGATGTTCTAACTAATTACCAATACCACAAAGAAATAGATCAATATGGTCTTACGAACACACTAAAATTCTCAATTAAGTCTCAGTTTTGCATAAAGAAGCCTACATAGTAAATAGTATATGGACCATATTACATACCTTGAGAAGTTCAAAAAGACTATGTTTCTGGCCTACGCTTTCGCATTGCCACGAAGGTACCAATTATGTCATCTTCATTCACCTCGGAGAAAGCATCCCTCTCAATGTATGTGACTAGGCAATCATCCAAAAGACTATCATCCATCTTATTTCTCAACTTGTTCTTCACAAAACTCATGGCAGAAAATGCTATCTCAACATTTGTCGTTGCCACCGGTAGAATCAATACCAATTTTAAAAGCAAGTACACCAAATGATGAACTATATGTCTCCCTGCTTGAGAAAGCTTAACCGTGAGATCAACAAAATTTCCAAGGCCTTGGAAGTTCTCATCATTTCTAATGTTATCAATATAGTTATCAAGTTGTAGTTCAAGGTGTATCAACTCGGCACTTGAAAAATCCTTGGGATAAAACTCAGAAGTCTTCGTACCTTGTGTGCATCAAAACAAACAAATGAGTTAAAGAGATTCCGTACCAATTTTGAAAGCAATACAAATTTTAGAAGAGAGTTTGCATACCTTTTGTGCATCAAAAGCTGCAAATGAGTTGGCGGGATTCAAAGCGGACATACAAGATAGCAGCTCCATATTGATCTCATCAAACCGATTTTCAAGCTCTTGACTAATTTGATCAATGACTGCAAGAAAAACTTCTCTTCTAAAGTGATCATCATTTGGAAAAGAGAAACAATGTCTCCTGGCCTCTTCATTCTTCAACAATTCTGCAAGAAAAATACTTTCTATCAGTACTGCTTTCTATCAATAAAGCTAACCGAGGCCAAAATGAGTGCAACATTGAGGCCGAAATTGAAGCAGAAAAAACAAACCCTAAATCATAAATTTGGGGTAAATCACGAATTTGGGGTACCTCGCTTTTGTTGCTACTAGCCGGATTTGGTTGGAGACTTGGAGGGGGGCGAGGGCAGGGGCGCAGGACCGCCAGGCAGCCAACTGGCGGGCGGCGGCAGGGGATCAGACAGCCCACAGCCGGCAGGGCAGAGGCCAGAGGGGATCAGGGGCGCGCCTGCCGCTTGGAGCCCTGGATCGACGGCTGGGCGGGCGGGTTGGAGGAAAGGTGAGAGCTTCCAGGGCGCCTGGGCGGCGGGGCGGCCGGCGGCGGCAGGGGTGCGAACGGTGGCGAGGAACAGCGAGGCGAGGGCGCGAGGCGGCTGTCGGGGTGGAGCCGTGCGAGGCGCAGCCGCAGCGAGTGTCTAGAGTCTCTGGACCAGCCAGTTCTACGTGGACTTGGTCTGCTTATTGGGCTGTTTTTTTTCTGGCCCAATTAGAATCTATGGTATATAATAGGCTGTCTCAAAATCCCAGGGTGGGCCGCGGCCCACCCTGGCCACCCTGTAGGTCCGCCACTGCATTCCAAGAAAAGTTTGCTTACATGGCATGTATTTAATGAGGAGAGAGATGGTTGGAGTACTGTAACATAACACATCTCAAGGCAACATGATTCTACATCTTAATAAATGATGGCTTGCATGATACTACATACATGTTACTCCCCACTATGAAGATGGTAACATAGACTAGTAACATACATATGCGAAAACTCAAAACGGTGCCCGGGCTCATCTGCTCACTCTCAGCAAAAAATTTAAAAAAATACTAGAAAAATTCAAAAAATTCCAAATTTTTTTGTGGTGGTAGATAATTTGACGCGTGAGGTGCGCCCCAAAATTCATCTCATTTGGACATCTGAGCAGCTCTCGGCAAAAAAGACAAATCGGGTCAAAACAGTGCGTGAACAGTGAACATTTTTACAGACCCTGATTTTGTCTTTTTTGCCGAGAGCTGCTCAGATGCTCAAATGAGATGAATTTTGGGGCGCACCTCACGCGTCAAATTATCTACCACCACAAAAAAAATTGGAATTTTTTGAATTTTTCTAGTATTTTTTTTAAATTTGTTTCTAAGCGTGGGTGCAGATGAGCCCAGGTGCAAATTAGCCGCACTCCATACATATGTTACTAGTCTAAGTTACTCTCCACTATGACCAGCCTTATCTGACCGTAGTCCGTAGGGTAGGCATAGGGTAACTAGCTAGAGGGATGAGACGAAGGGAGATGTATTAAGTGCAAGGGAAGATGGCCGGCAATCGAGGTCTCACGATCGATCGACGTTGGTGGACTTGAGGCGGCGGCATCCCGAGCTTCCTCGGCGGACGTACGGATTGGTTGGAGGCGCTCCAAAGATACCAATCGTAGAGCAAATTGCAGTGATGCAGGACCAAAGAAAAAAATTGATGGCCATGCATGCATGCAGGCAGGCAGGCTTTGATTTTTCTTCTGCATCTAGCTAGTGTTGGAGAAAATTCCGTGTGTGAGAGAAAAATGTGCATGTGTGCGACAGCCCAGCTGAGCAGGCGTTGCACAAGGAATTAGATTCGTCAAATCTAATCTAGAGCAGGAGTAACCATCAATCAAATTAATAAAGAGCGAGCGAGTTGTTAGGGCATGTACAATGGTCGATAAGGTAGTCTTATCTTAAATCTTGCATGTAATTTAGATCCATACAAATCATGCAAAAAGAAATCCTACATACTACGCACACGATAGCTAACTACACCTCATCGTCGAAGATGTCCATGATGTCGACGGCGAGTGTAAAGTAGCGGCGGCGGCGGGCGGGAGGGGTGAAATGTGGATGGATAGGGTTTCGATGCCAATGGTTGGCTTAAATAGTCAGGCTAGGGCACTACGCGACCCGCCGGAGCAGTGCCGCGCGGTGACGGAGGAGACGAGCTTCGGACCGTTTGGTTTCAGAGTGTTTTCATGTGGGAACCGGCCACCAGTCCGACATGGCGGACGCGCCCGGACGGTTGAGGCGGGTTTGGGATGCCTGGTTGTAGATGCTCCAAGCACAGTCCAAATACCCCTAAAAAAGCTCAGTCCAAAGTTCCAATCTGGAATTTCATTCATGGACCGGTACATGTGTAGCTTATGTTTGGATTTAGATATGTATAGCTCTGTATATGACCACATTAGTAAAGAGGAAGACTGTTGATTTAGAAACAACAAATGCATTATCTTTGGATTGATTTCATTAGTAAAAAAATTAAACGAATGAATTATCCTTCTTTTGAGGATTGAATAAATTATGTTTGGTTTTAGGATACAACTCTTTGTAATTTTCTTCTTCTCCCGAGATATTGTTACTATTGTGAACAATTTGTATTGCCATGACCAATGGACTTCTTGGTCAGGGTGAATTTTTTTTTAACACCCAAGGTTGAATTCCTGGATCCGCCACTGCACCACAACTTCTAGCACCAAAGTGATCATTTCGTTCAAGTTGTAGCACCGCTAGTGTAATTGACTCATTCTTAAACTTCAATTGTTTTGGAATGGAGGGAGTCTGTCACCCATTGCAAGGTATAATCATGGAGAACGAGTCGGTCTAGCAGTTTGAGGAAAGGGGAAAATGGTGCGACGGGTTTGCGGCGACGGTAGTCCCATGTAGCCGGAGGAGATCGTGAAGAAACCATCATGGTCTCATGGGGATAAGCTTATAAACAAGATATTTTTTTTCTCCCTTCCTTTTAGAGGAGGTCGTATGATCTTGGGTGAAGAAAGATGTTCAGTAGGCCTTTAACTGATCATGTCTGAGACGAAACGAACTCGCGAACCAAACACCTTCCTGGAAGCAACGTTTTCGTCAAATCAAAAGGACGCTGATTAGTCCCGAACGTTCGGGAATTGACTATGGAAAATCGAACATTTTTTGTGGCCATTTAATGTTTGTTGATCATGGCAAGTTTAGTTTGTAAGCATTGCAAATCCGCTCTCAGTTTGTTTTTTGCAGGAAATTGCCCTGCTTGCCAACTAAACTTGCCATCCTCTTGTTGGCCAAAGTTGCCATAAAAAAACGTTCGATTTGTCATGATCAAATTCCAAACGTTCGGATTTTATCATTTCTGAATCAAAAAGAAAAGAAGAGAACTTCCCACGAGTTCAACTTTCAACACATGTTTTGCTGTAGAATGACCTCCTTTTCCTCCAAAGCTAAAGGAGCTTCCTTTTCTTCCTGGCAAAGTGAAAAAATATTACAAAGGCAAAGAGAAATGACAAACTATTGATGGGCAGCGATGCCAACTTTGCTTAGCTGATTTTCTTTCCACAATGTCCCATGCTCGCGGAGTTGTAATGGAAAACACAAAGCCAATCATTCATGAGCAGAGCTGCAACAACACCCTATTAGTTTGAAATACCCCTGCATTTCACTGGCGCCTCTCACTACAGGCTCGCTGCTCATCGCCAGAGAAGTAGACCATGTTGCGAGCAGCCGCCCGCCTACTCATTCCCCGACGGCTGTTGTCTCCGGCAGCCGCCACGGCAACACCTACTGTGTGGAACCTCCGCCATTTCTCACTCTCGACGCCGCAGCCGCGCCCGGCGGAGGCGGAGATCTTCACGCCGGCGGAAGCTCAGCGAATGGTGCGGCTTGTTGGACTCGAGGTGCTCAAGAGGCGTCTGCGGAACAGGGAGGATGAGGTGGTAACATATCAGGAGTTCCTGGACGCGTGCGTTGAGGCCGGAGCGGCGCCGACTCACAGCCGGGCGGAGGCGCTCGCGGGAGCGATGGACCACTCGGGCACCATTGTGCTCTTCCGGGGAAAGGTCTACCTCCATCCTGAGAAGGTGACATTTAAAGCATTTTTAACATTCTTGTTCTTCGGTTTAATTAGCACCTGAACCTCAACTAGGTTTTTCAAACTTTTCTCTGTTTCTTATGAAATTTCATATTTTCTGAAGTTGTCATTTTTGTCATGCGCTAACTGAGGATGCGAACCTGCCGCCACATTATCCCAAAACATCTTCAAGATGTCAAACTAGACTCTTTGACATTTGAGAGACAACAATATAAGACGTTTTTCATGCCCTATGCAAAACCAAAAAACGTCTTGCATTTTTGTACATTAACAAAGAGTTGTCAACTGGGATGCCAAGTGAGTAAACGGTATCAAAGTTTGATGGTGTATTCTAACCGGTTTTGAAACCAGGGCATAATTTCAGGGTCGAAACGTGCACTTCTCTTCTCTCACACAAATAGTACAAACTGAAAGAATTCAACATAGACTTTCACAGCCTTTCATGTCTGTTGGTAGTGGATGTGATCTTCTCTCTGCCGAGGCCTTCGGGATCCTTATATAGCAGATTTGTCTCATACTCCCGCTGTTCATAATATAAGATGTTATTACAACCTACATGTCATTTGTGTCATACTTGGTACATTTCACTGCCCATCGTCGGTTATACAATTTTCAGCTAATACATTTATATTTGTTATTGGCCATCATTAGATAGTAGACCTGGTTAGAAGCGCCGTGCCGCCTGTGCTCGAGATAGAGAACGATACGAGAAGGGAAGAGTTTGAGCTATTGAAGAAAAAGAAAGGAGAGATCGACCAGCAGGCGTGCAAGCAAGTGAGGCGAATCCTCTGGTCTGGCTTCTGGTTCGTGCAAGCCACGGTCGGCCTCTGCTTCCGCTTCACATTCTGGGAGTTCACGTGGGACGTTGTAGCGCCAATCACCTTCTTCGTGGCCGGCGCCCACCTGCTTTCCGGCTACGCCTATTTCCTCATCACCTCGCGCAAGCTGTCGTATCGGACCTACATGGAGAGGCTGTTTAAAATAAGGAGGAGAGAGCTTTGCACGAAGCATGATTTTGACATGGAAAGGTACCTGGAAATGGAGAGGCACATGAGGTGTCCTCTGGGAGGTGATTATTCTCAAGGTACTAAGCTTCATTCATAAGTATAGGACCACCAGCAAATTCCTCAGTTGTTTGCTGGCCTTCTTTTAACACCAAATTTCATATGGACTGGTCAACAGCTGCTACAAAAGCGATCTTCGGAGAAATCGAGCGACGGATGCAGGACGAGGTGATCAGCCATGGCGAGCCCCTCGGTGCGTTGATGGAGAGCGGCCTCATGCCCATGGAGGCGGAGGCACTCGTGCAGAAGATGGACGAGATGAGCTTGGTGCTGCTCGTCAGGGGAAAGACCTACCTCAACCACAAGAAGGTGATATCACAAAATTGTTAGGTTCTCCATTTACACCTCTCTCTACTACCTACAACCATGTACCTAAACACTTCAAATTCTCTAAGTAGACTAATATCGCAGGGAAAAGATATATAAGTTCGCATGATGAAAATAATATCATCAGATCTGTGGTGAAAAATATCACAACTTTATAACCTTGCACTAACATATTCATATAACAGATCAGCAATCAAAGTTGCGTATTGAAAAGTTTGTTCAGATCACGTGCTGGCCAATAGAATCTGTTTGTTATCATATCAACTGCACATTGGACCAAGTATCATGCCTGCTTTTTCACTTTGCCATAGTTTATAAAAAACTGCTCACTTTGCACATTGCCACATTGGAGTTGTTAACTTTGCTTTCCTGTAGCGCCACATTTCAGGAGTGACCTTTATGCCATGGCTTAAAAAGCCCCAATAGCTGTTTCATATAAAATGAATAATCTCAATGAATTGTTCCATTTTCAGATTGTGCACCTGATCAGAAGGGCCGTGCCATTTGCGCTCGCCGCGGAGGACGACGTGAGAAAAGACGAATTCAGACAACTCCAGATGAAGATGCAAGAGATCGACGGCATGGCGCACAGCCACGCCGTGCGGATTCTATGTTTTGGCTTCGCGTCATTCATACTCCAGTTTGCCCTCTTCTTCCACCTTACGTTCTGGGAGTTCTCTTGGAGTATCATGGAGCCGCTCGCCTACTTCTTGGCCGGACTCCAGCTGATTTTCTGCTACGGCTATTTCCTGCGTACCGCAAGTAATCCGACGTTGCAGGACTTCAAGCGTAGGCTGTTCTTGGCAAGGAGGAGAAAGCTATGTGCAAAGCTTAGTTTTGATATGGACAGATACCTGAATTTGCAGAAACATTCTAGGGTTCCTCCTGAAGGTGATTACTGATCTCAAGGTCGTAATCATTATGAGTTGTAACTTGTAATACCAAACAAGAAATGTCTCAGTTATTACCTCACGCTGATAGTGTCCTCTCAAGTTTTTAGAATGGCTGCCTTTGGATTCCTTTAATTAACGAAAGAATTACATTACTGTTTGCTATGAAAGCGATCCTGACATGAATCAGCAGTCACCTACCAGATTAACCTTAGATCCTTAACTGTAGTTAACTCCCCTGGTATGGACGCATTGCTGCAATTCACGAAAAACTAAACCCGAGGAACCAATCCCACTTGGCTGAAGATGTAAATGTACAAACCCAACATCTGAGTTCAAGTCTGCGCCAATGCGAGTTTAGAATTCTATTTATATTGCCGGGGTTCTTGTAAGTTTCTCATACAAAAAGCTAGGTCCATGCCCCATGAACCAAAACTGTTGTTTGTTAGTGTCGCCTTTACCAAAGTAAACCTTTGCCGGTATTGAAAGATGCCACACGAGGCAGTGAAAGGAAAAGAATGAATCTGATAATTGCCTAAGTGCAAACATAACTATAGTTGAGGAGCCTATTAGTGAAATTGCTCATGAGCTTACTAGGTTAGCAAGATTTTCTTCAAGTTATGATTGGTTTGAGGAGCATATGAGTGAAATTATACCTCTCTTAATAGACAACTTAGCTGATATTTCGATTTAATAAAAGTGGTTTTTGTTCACAAAAAAAAGGTGCAAACATAAGTACTGGCTACTAGGGCTGCAAACGAGTCGAGTTCGAGCGAGTTGGATTAGGCTCAACTCAACTCATACTAAAATTCGAGCGAGCTCAAACTGGGTGAAGATCAAGATCGAGCGCTAGAAAGTGGCTCATGCTCAGCTTGTAACGATCTCGAGTCATCTCGAGCTAGTTTCGAGCTAAATAAGATGATACTTTTAACAATCTAAGGCAATTTTTCGAACAAGATCGGCCACAACACAACATCATAAACTATTATAGAATACTATTTTAATCGACAGTGGTAATATATCCTTTTCAAGGTAGTTTGGTGTATTCTCTCAATGAAGACAAGTAACTAATAGAAAGAGATCCTTGATGAATTGCCAAGAGAAGAAAACAAAGTTCGATCTACTCCCAAACGTTGACAAAAATAGCAGGATATTTAACACGCAGCTGACCATGTACCAAATTAAGGCCTAATTTTTCTCCGTGCTTAATTAAGCTTCCTAGTTTGCTAGTAGGAGTAGATAAAATGAAGAGAAACCATACACCACATATATGATAGTAAATCATCCTACTTCCTTTTAGTTTATATCAGGATTATGTAATATAATTGTATTATATCAAGCTACCGAGCTGAAATCGAGCGAGTCATGGTTGGCTCAAGATCAACTTGTTTCTCGATCGAGCTACAAAAAGGTGCTCATACTCGACTCATTTCTTATTGAGTCGATCTCGAGTCGAGCCAAAAAACGAGTCGATCTCGAGCGGCTCATGAGCATCGAGCTTTTCTTGCAGCCCTACTGGCTACCGACCTGTAAATTGGCCATGCTCTTTCTTCCAATTATTTTGTCAGACAAGCAAGGGCCTTGTAGCTCCCCCAAAGAAAGGAACGGAGCGCCCAGGCCCCCGTGTCGCCTAGGGTAGGCGACACGGACGGCAGCCCCCAACCGCGCCGCCGCCGGGCCCCCCTTCTCCAGCTAATCCCCTCGCCACCGCCGGAGGCCACCACCGGGCGAAGCCCGCGTCGTGGCGGCGGCGGCGGGGCCTTCCCCCCGTGGCACGGCTCTCTTCTCCCACGGGGCCCCGCGGCTGGCGGCCCGCCTGCGGCTCGGGTCTATGGCGGCGGCCATGGCTGGTGGCACGCGGCGCAGCTTGGCGGCGGGCGCCGGCGGCGTGGATAGGTGGGCCACTTTCCTGGCCATGTGGATGGCGGGGAGGTGGTGGGCTTCGGCTGCGGCGGCGGTTCCTCGCTGGATGTTGGTGGCCATGGTGATGTTCGACGTCGACCCCGATCTACTCCGATCTGCAGCGGATTCGGCCCTTGGTGGCTTCGGTCACCGTTCTTGGGTGCTGGCCTTGCAGATCCGGTGGCTGGAAGGGTTTCAGGGGAATCTCTTGGCCGGCATGGCAGCCACTCCGATGGCAGTGCCTTTGGGTGTTGCTTCCCTCGTTGGAGGCTTCGGAGAGGACCTCCTTCCTTCCACCCCTCCCAGGAGCTCAGATGAAAACCTCAGACCCCCCTGTTCCAATCGACGACGACACCACGGTGGCGTGCTCCTTCCTGAAGGCGTTGCTCGAGGGCTGCTCAAGCGGCGGTGGAAGTGGCGGCGGTTCGGTGTCGACATATGCATTCTGGTTAGCTTCATCTTGGAGGCTGCGGCGACGTAGGCGACGCTCGTCTGGTGGAGCTACTGCTGATGGTCGAGGCATCGTCGGCAGTCTGCGCCATCAGGTTCGGGATGCTCAGGGGGAAACCCCAAATCTGGGTCTTCCGGATCGGATGATGATGGCGTTCTATCGCTTTCCCTTCTGGGGGCATCGTCTTGGAGCAAGTGCTGGCTGGAGGGATGGTGGAGCGGTGTTTCATCTCACACATTGATGGCGGCGGAGATCGATGGCATGGCGCTGTGGAGACTCGGCGTCCGATGCGCGGAGATGGGCTCGCGCAGGAGGAGGTTGCTGTCTGGCGTCATGGTGACGTCGATGGCAGAGTAGCCAGACAAGGTAGAAGCCTCAATATGATCTGAAGACCTGTGGAAGATGGCGGCGACGACACACGAGTGCGTCTGACCGGATTGTGCCCCAGACCGGTATGTGGCTCGGCTGGGGCTTCCGAATGAGTTTCGGCTTCCGGCTTTTGATGTTAGGCTTAGGTGAGTGGTTTGGGTAGTGGCCCAGCTAGCACCCCTTCATCATTTTGGATAGGAGTAGCGGCATATATTGCTAAGATGGTGGATTCAGGCACATTGTTGTAATACTTTGTAAGGTCCTTGAGAATAATCAATAAAGTGGCCGTATGCATCTCCCCGATGCAGGCCGGGGGTCATCCTCCTTTTCTAAAAAAATGCAAGGGCCTTGTAATTGCTTCATTCATTACAAGATAGCATTGCCGTCCGGCGTCCGCAACCCTTCTTTCAATTGGAGGAAACGGAAACAGAAGATTTATTCAGGAAACAGAAACAGAGGAGGGGGGGAGGGGGGGGGGTCTCACCATCACGATCCCTCAATCTGTCGACCAGCTCGCCGGGAAATGCAGGCCGGACGAAGCTTCGAACGCATAGCCTGTCGCCGCCGCCGCTGCGGGCGGAAAAACTTGTTCTTCCATTTGTAAGGTCTGATATATCATATGGTGTTTCCCTGAAAACATTTTGACATTTTTTTTTCTTGTTCTCCATTGTCTGCAATCTACACAACAAATCAAATAATGAAGTTTAGCTATGGGCCAGCTTTGTAAGATGGTAAAAGCTGGCAATAAAAAAAGTATACTTGAGAATCGTCAAACATGTTCTCCAAAAGCAGTTTGATCACACAAGCATGCAGCTCAAAGCTGCAATATTGCAGCACCCGAGAAGCAACGGGATGCGTGTGGAATCCGAGTGGCTTCTCGAAATTCTACCGCCTGGCAAGCTTCATAGTGGGATTGTCGGAAGGGATAGAAGGATGGCTTGGCTGGGATTTGGGGCCATCTCCTGGGCTCTATGGACTACTAGAAACAAAGCTTTGATAGAGGGGCAATTCATTCGTCACCAGACTGGCCTTCTATACAAAATGATGTCTTTCTTGCAGCTGTGAAAACTTTTGGCAAGAACTACGGACAGAGGGCGTGTGGAGGACCTCGCAAACAAGGTGCGAGCAAAGTGCACTGATCTACAAAGGGCATCATAGCGAGAATACTGGCCGGGGGCCGCCCAAGCTACCTTGATATCTACTTTCGCCATCTTCGGCTCCTAGTCTAGGTTTTACGCTGCGCCGCGTTTCAGGGCCCTAGCCTTGTATCCCATTTCCTTTTCTTTGTGTCGCTCTAAGTACTTGGTGGACTCCTAACTTGTAAGGGCCTCATTCTAAGGCAGGGCAGATGCCTCCATTCTAAAAAAAATATTACAGCACCAGGTGTGGCACTGGTACAGTGGAGTAGTTAGTGCACATGAAAAATGTATAGTTCATACACATGAAAAAAAATTGAGAAACAGTTTGCCCGGTAACAGAGGTGCAGCAGCAACAGAAACAAAAGATAAGCAGGTGCATGTCATATTAATGAAAATATGTTTGGATGGCAGTAGCATTACTGACGTTTGTGCGGATGAACATCAGCCAAGAGATAGACGGTAGTCAATTGTCTTCCAATTGAGGGCTTGAGGCTAGACCATTATCACTGATTCCTGGTTATCTTAGCATGATGCAGCAGCTATACAGATGTGAACAGTTACTGGTACCAATCTCTGCATAGATTAATAAGCAACAAGACACTCTTCCACAAGTATTTAACACTGTGTGTTTCCTAACACATTTTTTGTGAATAACCCCATAGCTCTAAACATCTCCATCCACTTATATGGCCTAGTTGCACGCGACTGTGATTCTACTAAATGGCATTCTGGTCCCATAATTGTGATCGGCTTGGTATGTGTGATTTGGTCAAAACAGGCGACTATTAAAAAAAAAGAGGCCGGGGGTTTATCCTCCTTTTCCAAAAAAAATTAAAAGAGCAGTAACCAATAAATTATTAACTAACCCTAGAAAAATAAGTTAACCAGGAATTTTGAAGAATGGAAGCACGAACTGCATAATCGTCAAACCCAGATGTTATTTGAAAGGGAGCAAGAGACAATTGGATGGAAGAATCAGCTAGATCTTAAAGTGAGCAAAGCATCCAAGGTGATGATCGGTTTCCAAGAAATCTATACTAGCAGAGCATATAACTTCTGAATTTGTACTCTCTACATATGTACCTATAAATAAGCTTAGATGGTTTTAGAAGAACTATTATGATTCATAAGTTTCTCTACTTCACAGATGTAACACCTAACAAGAGAAGTGTACTACGAAATAGGATGCAAAGCGCAAAGACATCAAAGTCTTAGTCGGTCATATAATGAAATTGAAGAACATAATTAAGAGGAAATAGTATCTCAAAAAAATAAAATTCAGCAATAAATTACCTGAAACTGATGTATGGCGAGGGCACAAATAACAGTAACAACCCAAATGGCCAGATCAAGCTGTTATTTACTTTGTAGGGTCTGATATAATGTACGAAGTTTCTTTCAAAAGATTTTGACTTTTGTTCTTCTCCGTGGTCTGCTCTTTGCAAAACAAAGCATATGATATGATGAAGTTTGAGCTTACACATTGCTTTGTAGGATAGTAAAAAAAAACAGGTGCGAAGATAAAGTAAAACAGGAATTGAATATTGAAGTCATTTCTATTACGAAAGCAGTTTGATCACCCAATCAGCTCAAAGCTGCAACAATGCAACTTCAGGTGTTAAGCACCGGGAATGGTACAGTGAAGTAGATAGTGCACATCAAGAATGGCTGGCCCAGTAACAGCAGTGCAGCAGCAAAAGAAACAGAAAGATGCAGAGTAGCATGTGCTCGTCACGTAGGAGTAAAAAAAGATGCAGGCAGCTAAACATTTTTGTGCTATAGTCAGTCAACAGTAGCACACGAGGTTGAGCCGAAGTGTACACTGTAACATTGTGGAGTGTTCAAGTGCTAGATTCCAACGGAGCCTCCTTTCTGCATGAATGCATGCTGCGGTGCAGCGATAGGGGTGACAGCACGCTACAATACGGGACCAGCTCAGATCCCTAGTGCACGTGAATGTCCGGGATAGAGTCCACGAGGTGCTCGGCCGGCCTCCATTGGCATTTTTCTGTGAAGCTCCCTCTGAAAAAAGTTCGTCGTAGCAGCCACGAGTTTGATCCACACACGCCCGGGAAGATCCAAGCTGCTACTATAGTACCCTACCAACCAACGAAATGGCGCCGGCATTAGCTGTGCAATCCACTACATAGCCCGCCTGAGCAACCCGCACCACACGAGGGAGCCAATGGAGATCGAGCTCTGGCTGATATGGGCGACGCTCGCGGTCGTCTCGCTCCTCTACTACCTGGCCAACCCGACACGCCGTGCGGGCATCCAGCGGATGCCGCCGGGCCCCACGCCGCTGCCCGTCATCGGCAACCTGCTCTGCCTGCGCGGCGGCAACCTCCACCACACCCTCGCGCGACTGGCGCGCGCCGACGGCCCCGTCATGACGCTCAAGCTCGGCCTCACCACCGCTGTCGTGGTGTCCTCGCGCGACGCGGCCCGGGAGGCGTTCACGAGGCAGGACCGGCGTCTGGCCGCCCGCGCCGTCCCGGACGCGGCGCGCGGCCTCGGCTTCGCCGACAGGTCCATGGTGTGGCTGCCCAGCTCCGACCCGCTCTGGAAGAGCCTGCGCGGCATCGCGGCCGCCCACGCCTTCTCCCCGCGCGCGCTCGCTGCGGCCCGCGGCGTCCGCGAGCGCAAGGTGCGCGACATGGTGAGCTACTTCCGCGGCTGCGCCGGGACGGAGGTGGACGTCGGCCAGGCCATGTACGCCGGCGTGCTCAACCTCGTGTCCAGCGCCCTCTGCTCCGTCGACGTGGTCGACATGGGCGCCGCCGAGTCCGGGCAGGGCGTGCGGGAGCTCGTGGAAGACCTCGTCGCGGTGATCGCCAAGCCCAACGTCTCCGACCTTGTCCCTTTCCTCCGGCGGCTCGACTTGCAAGGGTGGCGTCGCTGGTCGGCGATACGCATCGGGAAAATCTTCCGCATATTGGACGGCATAATCGATAGTCGTATGGCATTCAACACCTCCACGGAGGAGAAGCACGGTGACTTCCTGGACGTGCTCCTCGAGCTCTTCTCCACAGGCAAGATCGCCCGCGACAGTCTGACGACCATACTGTTCGACCTCTTTACGGCCGGGAGCGACACCATGGCCATCACCGTCGAGTGGGCAATGGCGGAGCTGCTCCGGAACCCAGGCGTCATGGCAAAGGTCCGCGCGGAGATAGACGACACTCTCGGCGGCAAGGAGACCATCGTCGAGACCGACGTGGCGGGCCTGCCGTACCTCCAGGCCGTGGTGAAGGAGGCCATGCGGCTGCACCCGGTGGCGCCGATACTGCTGCCGCACCGGGCCGAGGAGGAAGGCGTGGAGATCGGCGGCTACGCGGTGCCCAAGGGCTCGACGGTCATCTTCAACGTGTGGGCGATAATGCGGGACCCGGCGGCGTGGGAGAGGCCCGACGAGTTTGTGCCAGAGAGGTTCCTGGGCAGGGCGGAAGCGGACCAGGTGCTGGACTTTCGGGGCAAGGCGTTCGAGTTCATCCCGTTCGGGTCCGGCCGGAGGCTGTGCCCTGGCGTGCCCATGGCGGAGCGCGTCGTGCCGTTCATCCTGGCCTCCCTGCTGCGCGCGTTCGAGTGGCGGCTGCCGGACGGCATGTCGGCGGAGGAGCTGGACGTGAGCGAGAGGTTCACCACCGCCAACGTGATGGCTGTCCCGCTCAAGGCCGTGCCCGTCGTGGTCACCTAATCAATGGACGTGACAGCTTGAAAGTACACGTCATAGTCTTTCTTTCACCAAGATTTCGTGATTGCATTACTCAGCTGTCTTATGTACATGTCCACATAACATTTTATCTTATTCTTATCTTGTGGGATAAGATTATCATTAGAACTTCCTCCATCTTAACATGTTGGTCGTACAGCATCTTATATTACAGGACACGAATGGAGTAATTGTTGTGGCGTGACACGATGAGGCATCTTTTCGTACCTTAAGGCATCTTTTGATCATATTAATAAGAAAAATATACGGGAAACAATTGAAAGCGGTCGACCGGCTGAAACTCTGCCGGTCACGTCCAAGCTGGAAGCAGGCCCACGCACTCACCGCTTAAAGCCTTCCCTTATCCTTTCACCTGGAAGCGTCCTTTATCCATTCATTCATTCATTCTACCACGCTCATCTTCTTCCCTGTGACCTCTGTCTCGGCAGTGACCGCCGTCGATTCCGGCCCAAACTGCCCGACAGCCAT